>NW_023505136.1:0-164107 GCF_004664715.2 Peromyscus leucopus | reverse complement strand
ATAACATCCACATATAAAACATACAATATTTGTCTTTTGGGGTCTGGATTACCTAACCAAGGATGATTGCTTATAGCTCCATCCATTCAACTGTGGATTTCATTTTTCTTAACATATAATTCCATTGTGTAAATGTACTACATTTTCATTGCCCATTCATCAGCTGAGGGACATCTCAAGCAAGCTTTTTCTGTTCAGCTCTACCTTGCTCAGTCCACCATGGGATGGCTCAGCAAGTTTCTTCAGTTCCCCCTGCTCAGTTCTATCGGGGATTTATATATGTATATATTTGTTTATTCATTCATTCATTCATTCATTCATTCATTCATTCATTCATTCATTCATTTGATTTTTTGAGACAGGGTTTCTCTGTGTAGCTTTGCACCTTTCCTGGAACTCACTCTGTAGCCCAGACTGGCCTTGAACTCACAGAGATCCATCTGCCTGCCTCTGCCTCCTGAGTGCTGGATTAAAAGCATGCGCCACCACCGCCCGGCTTATTCAGGGGATTTATTAAGGCAACTCCACACAGTTAAAAAGGTTTATTTTGGAGTAACTTACAGCCAGTAAAGGGGTTGGTTACAGGATCCAGGAGAGGTGGAGTGCAGTCCAGCAGTATTCTCTGGAGAACTCTGCTCAGTCTACCATCCAGCATCCAGGATCACAAGGAGCCAAGAGAGCCAGCACATCTGGATCTTGGTTCTTAAGGGCTCCCATCTTTGCACCACCCCAGGGCAGGCCATAGATGTGGCAGTTACCGCAATCCTCACTAGGGGTAGTACTTCCAGGTCAAAGCTGGAACAGCTACTCACTACACAGTCCACTATGGAACATCTCTCAGCAAGGTTCTTCTGTTCAGCTCCTCTTTGCTCTATCCACTATGGGACATCTCAGCAAGGTTCTTCTCTGCACCAGTGAATAAAGATCTTCACACCCAAAACTCTTTTAAGAAAAAGATTTATTGGAAAGGAGGAGTCCAGGAAAGTGGCTGCCTCTACCAGGGTGGAGAGAACAGGCCACAACTGACCAGACAAGGTGATTTATATAGGATCTCTTGGGGATAGAGTCAACCAGGGATTGGTTAGTTTTTTTCTGCTCAGTGATTGGTCAGTTTTGTGGGCTAGGGGCAGAGATGGCCCTGATTTCAGAGCCAACCTGTGATTCTTTCACTGGCCTATCTTATCTTTTTGACTCTAATTCTAAGGCAAGGGCATATTTCTTTCACTGGCCTTGACTCTAAGAGTGCTTCTTTGGTATTGGTTTCAGAGTCAGGGTATGTTTCCTTGGTTCTGGGTTTGGGGATAAAATGTTCCTTTCTCTGGCTCAGGTCCCAGACCCGGGCTGTGTTTCTTTCCCTGGTTCTGGGCTCCAGGGTCAGGGTGGGTTTCTTTAGCCAGCCCCTTTCCCTTACAATCATGGCTACAGCAGCAGTGAACAGGGATGAGCAGGTATCTTTGTAGTAAGATACAGAGTATGTGATCCAAGCCATAGCTGGATCTTGTGGTAAATCTATTTTTAGCCTTTGAACCTTCACACTGATTTCCATAATGGCTGTACCGTTTTGTATTCCCACCAGCAATGAAAATGTTCCCCTTCCCCCACATCCTCCCTAGAATTTGATGAAATTTATTTTAATCTTGGCCATTCTGACTGGGATAAGATGAAATCTCAAAGTAGTTATAATTTGCATTTTCCTGATGACCAATGATATTGTGCTGGCTAGTTTTATGTCATTTAGGAAGACAGAACCTCAACTGAGAAAATGCCTCCAAGAGATTGGCCAGTGGGAAAGCCTATGGTACATTTTCTTGATTGTTGATTGATATGAGAGGTCCCCCTCATTGTGGGCAGTGCCACCTCTTGGGTTGGTAGTCCTGAGTGCTGTAAGAAATCAGGCTGAGCAAGCCAGAAGAAGCAAGTCGGTAAGCAGCATTCCTCTATGGCCTCTGCATCAGCTCCTGCCTCCAGGTTCCTGCCCTGTTTGAGTTCCTCCCCTGACTCCTATCAGTGATGGACTATGATGCTGGTTGTGGTTAACCTCTTTAGACTCAAGTTACGTTCTGTCTTCTGTGGAGCTGGATTGGTAGACATAAATTGCTTAAAGTTGTTTTTATCATGAAATTTACTTTCTCCTTTAATAATGATTGATAATTTTGCTGGGTATGTAGTCTGAGCTTGTATCTGTGATCTTTCAGAGCTTGTAGAACATCAGTAACAGCCTCTTCTGAATTTCAGTCTCCATGAGAAAGTCAGGCATTATTCTTATGGACCTGCCTTTATATGTGACTTGGTCTTTTCCCTTGCAGTTTTTGGTATCCTTCTTTGTTCTATCCATTTAGTGTTTTGATTGTTATGTGTTGTGGAGAATTTCCTTTCTGTCCTGTCTGTTTGATGTTCTGTATGCTTCTTGTACCTTGATAGGCATCTCTTTTTTAGATTTGGGAAATTTTCCTTTATTTTTTTTTTTTTTAAGATTTATTTACTATGTATAGTGTTCCACCTGCATGCCAGAAGAGGACACCAGATCTCATTATAGATGGTTGTGAACCACCATGTGGGTGCTGGGAATTGAACTCAGGACCTCTGGAAGAGCAGCCAGTGCTCTTAACCTCTGAGCCATCTCTCCAGCGCACTTTATGATTTAAAAAAAATATTTCCTGTGCTTTTGACCTAGGTTTCTTATCCTTCCTCTATATCTATTATTAGATTTGGTCTTTTCGTAGTGCCCCAGATTTCCCAGATGTTTTATGCCTGGATTTTAATTAATTAGTCAATTTATTATTTTTAGGTTTAGCATCTTTTTGACTGAGTGATTCATTTTGTCTACCTCACCTTTAAGACCTGTAATAATCTCTCCCATCTAGTATGATGAGTTTTTCCTCTCAGCTTTTATTTGACTTCCTAAGTTTTTCATTTAAAATTTTATTTTAGTTTGCTTTTCTTTATTCTATTTGTTAAATTCTATTTCATATCTAGAATTATTTTTATAATTTCATTCAACTGTTTGTGATTTCATGGTCTTGATTCAGGTATTTACTCATATCCTCTTTAAGGTCCTTGAATGTATTTATACTTGCTATATTGAAGTTCTTGTCTTGTCTTCAGCTAAATTGCTTTTCTCGGGGAATATTATAATAGAAATGGTTTCTGGAGGAGACATGTTGTTTCTGTTTTTCATATTTGTGTTTTTCTGTGATGAGATTTAGGTACCTAAAGCTGTGACATTTGTTGTGTGTCTTAGGGTTTCTACTACTGTGAAGAGACACCATGATCATGGCAACTCTTATAAAGGAAAACTTTTAATTGTAGTGGCTTGCTTACAATTTAGAGGTTTAGTCCATTATTGTCATGGCGGAAGCATGGCAGCAGACAGGACATGGTGCTAGAGAAGGAGTTGAGAGTTCTGACATCTCGACTCACAGGCAATAGGAAGTGGTCTGAGACACTGAGACACCAAGTGTGGCTTGAGCACATAATGAGACCTCAAAGTCTGCCTCCATAGTGACACACTTCCTCCAACAAGGCCACACCCACTCCAGCAAAGCCACACCTCTTAACAGTGCCCTCTCTTTGGAGGTCATTTCCTTTTAAACTACAACATGCTGTTTCTTGGTGGGCATATCTGATTTTACCTTTGTTGGGTGGGCATTTGGTTCTTTGATTGCTATAATCCTAATCTGTCAGATTGTGGATCAACTGAATAATGCTTATTTTTCAATGTTGGGACCACTCTGAGTTTCAGGGTTCAGGCTGAGACTGGTCTCTGGTCTGAAGTTCTGGTTGGAACTCTGGTTCAGACTCAAAGCAGTCTCAGCATGTGGTGGGGTAATAGGCTAGCATTCGGGGGAAGGGGAGTGACTTTGAGTGTCTCAAGTAGGGTTCAGGGTTTGGTTCCATGGAGGGTACTTGCAGTGGAACTAGGGGTACCCTGAATCTGGGCCACATGTGACCCTGAGTCTCAAGGAATGGAGATGTGCTGGGAGTAGAGGCTGAGGCTGGCTGCAGCTGCAGGTCTAGGGGACCTTAGGAAGATCAGAGTGGAGGAAGAAAAGAAGACGTAGGTAGCCTACCTGGGTCCCTGGAAGAGAGCAGGTTTGAGATGGTGGAGGATCCCAAAGGAATGGAGATGGGCTAGGAGGAACAGCTGAGGGGCTGGCAGAAGTAGAATCAGGACTGCCCTAGGACTGTGCCATGTGTCCAGGGAAGGATTTTTGCAAGAAGGTGTCCAAATTAAGAAAACAAGGCCCTGTGGACTTTTCCAACTAACCGAAGAATGTCCTGAGCCTGTGTTTGATGAATTAGAGGTGGTGAGGCAGCTGGTTTTGTTGTCCTTGTAGCTCCAGGCCAACCCCTTCAGTTACAAGGTGTTTAATAATCCTCCTGACTATTCACATCATGAATTGCAAGGCCTCTTTGAATTCCCACATACTTAGGTTTAATTTCCCAGCCCTGCTGTTCTGCCGACACACCACAGTCCTGCTAAATAAATGGCCACTGCTGGGTGGCATTGGCTGAGCAGGCATCCTCTTGGAGCTGTTGCAAGCCTCCCAGCGTCAGATGCCAGGGAAGACATGGAACAGCGTTTTAGCCGCAATAGTTCTTTCAAGTGGTCCTGGATGTCATGTAGGCGATGTCATGTAGGCAAATTCAGTCCAGAAATGCAGACTCTTTATTGGAATTGGTACATTCATCTCTCACAGCTGTGGAGAGTTTAGACTAATCACAATTCTCCGTGGGATACTATTATCTTGGTAATTTGAAAAAGAATCAGGAGCCTGCAGGCTTGGAACATCTTGAGAAAACTTTGGCTCTGAAATATGTCCTCACATGTGGGGACACCACTTCCAGCATCATTGTGGAGAGCTGAAGAATCTGAAATCAAGTATTTCTCTGCCAGATTTCAAATGGCTTGAGAAATCCGAGAGCTTTTTCTTTCTTTTTTCTTTTTTTAGACTGTAAAACAGCTTCTTCCCTCCTCCATCAACCCTGTTGCTATCAGTGTGTCCAGTGTTAGATGCTAGAAATGAGCCTCGCTGCTCATGATAATACTGCCAGGTTAACAAGCCGCCAGGAGCTCTGTCAGGGAGCAGAGTGGGCTTTGATCCACACACACATTGTGAAGGCATGCACCTCTGCAGTCTCTCTGGTCTCAGTACATTTCTCTTTAGCAGTCAGGATAAAACCTGTCACTTTCACTAGACCCGCTCATGCTTGGGACCCTCAGACACCATTTTTCATTGCCCCCATGTGTCTGTCTGGGAGGACTAGGTTCACGGTTGCACTGGGTAGCAGCGGCTTCTGACAGATCGGGGGCTGGTGGTCTTTGGCCATTTGTTCAAAAGGCAAACTTTCACAGATGTGCTAGGAGTGTAATACCACTTTTGACTCTACCCAAATGAACATTTTAGCACTAACCATATAGCAAGCAAACATACAGAGTAGCCTGAGGAGGTAGGAGTTAAAGCATGCAGCTCAAAACATCAGTTCTTTGAGAAGTCAGTGGTCTGGCCTCTCTCTGAGACATTTGCGTTAGAATGTTCTTTTCAGTTCATTTTTTGAGCATAGCTCCTTCTCCATGGGATGAGCGCGTGCGTGCGTGCGTGCGTGCGTGCGTGTGTGTTACTGGGAATAACTAGGGCCTTGTGCATGCTAGACAAACTCTATACTGCTGAGTTGTACCCCAGCCTTCATGTTAAATTTGCTTTGTGATCTTTAGTCTTTAGAAAGTTATCTGATTCAAGAAATACAGGAGCCAGAGAGGAATCCCAGCCAGCCATTACAGTAAAGACAGAGCGAGAGCTGTATTGGTGGAGGTGCCTGGAAATGTCTCCTGGGCCTTGGCTTAGGAGTTAGGGCTGTCAGTTTTCTTTGTACAGGTCCTGCAGCCTCTCACAGAGGAACGCCAGCTTTTAAGCAAACTATTTTACCTTACTTCTTAATCGTCCTCTGTATGGTGACCAAGCTTTATGCTTTAATGAAGATATTGTATATCTTACAGTGAATCACTCAAGGAATATGTGGGGGCTGGGAAGGAATTTAATGATAATTGCGTACATATTTTTGATCTTACAAATGAAATGATCTAAAGGTCAGAGAGGTGAAATAATTGAGACATTCTTTTTTTTAAAATTTTTTTATTTTGGAGACTGTCACTGACCATGCATTGCATCCTCTTATTTCAGGATCATACTGATTAATTGGGACAAGATGGTATACAGTGCCACAAGACAGATTACATCAGTTCAATACCAGATTGTCATATTTTGGAATATTTCATGGCTGAATTAAAACATTACATTCTCTATCTTAAGTCTAATGGTCTGCACCACTCAGCTATACCCATATCCCCAAAGATCAGGGACTGGGTAGACCTCATACTATAAACACAAACAGACGCTTCTAAGAGACAGGAGCTGTAACTCATGTCTACATGGGTTTCCTGTGCTACCTAGACACAAGCTTTTGAGAACATCTAAACCAAGACCCTATTTTGATACTATTTTGGGGTAAGGGGTGTTGGATCCCCATTATATGCTGACTCTTAGGCTTGCCAATCAGAAGCCTTACTGATCAGAACAACTATACCATACTCAGCTTCTTCTTCTCCCATACTACTGTCATATTGAATTGGGCACAAGATGGTCTTCTTGAGCCCCAGAGGCTCTTGCTTAGGGAGGTCTTCCTGAGCACTTCAGGAGGTGAGATCTGGGGACTGTAAAGGGGGCTAGGACAGCTGCTGGTTTCAGGTGCCACAGCTAGGCTGGTACTGCTCCTGTTTGCTGGCATTTGTTTGGCGCATGAATAAAGGGAACTAACATTCTAAGCCATGGACAGATTCGTCCACAGCACGATCAGTATGTTTTCTACCTTCTGCTTTTCCTGAAACTGAACGTCATCTGTAACTGTATATGGTCAAGTTTTAGGTGACATTTATCATCTATTGCAAAAAAGTTATGGACTTGCCAGTTCTGCCTCCCCTGCCTGCATGTGACGGCTGAGATGAACCCACCAGCTCCTGAGCCAATCCGGGACTTACTTTTCTCTACCGTGGTAACAGTTGGAATAGTCTGGACAGCCCAAGTCTGGTATCCAGTGAGCAAAATGCCACTTTGCTTTAGGCTGAACTCCATTTAGAGCTGTGGAGCTTTGTTTGAACTGTAAACTCTTGTCCAGGCTGTAGTAGTTTCCCAGGGCTGAACAGACCACCACTGAAAAGAAAAGGAAGTTTATTCTTTCAGTTCTGGAGGCTGGAAGTCCCAAATCAGGTGTGGGCAGGACTGTGTTCCCTCTGAAGGCCGTGAGGAAGAGTTTGATCCTTACCTCTTCCAGCTTCTGGTGACTATTAGAATTCCTGCTGTTGCTTAGCTTGTAGCCTCATCACTCCAGGATCTGCCTTCTCGTTGTCTTCTTTTTGTGTGTCTCTTTATATAAGGATGTAAGCAATCACATTTAGGACTTATTCAGATCATTTGGGATAAGCTCACCCCTTAAGATTCCTTAACCACTGCTGCAAAGACTAAAGACTTGGTGTGGATATATTAGGTTGGTGGTGAATTTTTGGCATACTATGAGAGCTCTGACCAACTTCTGGCCTCTGCCCACCTCTCCTTCTAGGAGATTGGCTCTTTGTCTTTCTTGGTCTGGAGAAGGCTATGCTTCAATATGAAGGAGTCTGTCTGGAGTCAAATTGTTACGCAATCAGCTATGACTGTTTCTATAGCTCATACACTCTTGTTTCCATTTTAGGATCTCAGTTCTAGCCCCGTGTGCATATATGCTGGACTGAACCAGCCCCAAGCTTACTATTGAATGCCTGGTTTATTCTGATGCACTTCTTTTTTCCAGGGTCAGGTCATTGGGTACTACTGTCTGTCTGGCACTGAATCTCTGCATGACTGATGGCAGTAACTGTGCGGGGATGGTATCCTCATCTCCACGCTGTAGCTGATTGCATGACCGCCGCATTCCAAACTCTCTATGGGCCTTACTTTATTTAATTCATTACAGCTGAAGAAATGTGGACAGAGGTGGGGTCATTTGCCAAAGGTCATACACACTGGTTTACAATGGGTCTTACTACAAACTCCATACTCATTTTACCGCTCTACACAGTATAGTTGTTAGTTATCTTGATATTGGCTCTCTTATACATTAAACAAACAAACAAACAAACAAACAAAAAACTGAGGTAAGGTAGGAATCAGCATTATTTGATTTTCCAATGAATTATGAGGATTTGGCAGACAAATATATTCAACCAGACAATTTGTGAAATCTTGTCTGTGGGGAATCTTTTCTGGTGTGTCTTTTGAGTACATGTAAGTTTTGCACACACTCACAGCCTGCATGGTTTACACTTGCTGTCTGCTCTGTGTGCAGAGTCAATCTGTACTCCCTAACACTGACCAGCAACTGCTTTATGCACACAGAAAAGATGAGATGTGAGTATGAAGGAGAATGCCAGCTCAGACAGCCAGGGGTTTCAAGTCCACATTTCAAAGAAGGGGACATGCACTGGACTCGCACGTTTACCTCACTAATGTCCAGACCCTCACTGGATACTCATCCCCCCCAGTACTTACCCTAAAATGCTCAAACCTAGAGTGATTTAGAGCCATTGCTTTTTTGTTTCAGTTTGAGCTGTCTTTATATTCACTGAGACTCTAGATCTTTCTGATTTTCAGTCTCCTAACTGGAAATTATGGCTACTAAGTATTTAATATGATTTTTATACCTTAGAATTATATGGTATAATAAATAAAATAACATTTTTACATTTATTTATGTGTGTGTATGTATGTATGTGTGTATACTGTGTTACAAATGTGAAGCTATGGTGTGCATGTAGAGGCTATGGTGTGTGTGTATAGGTCAAAGAACAACTTGCAGGAGTTAGTCCTCTCCCTAAACCATGTGCTCCTGGGCTGAACTCAGGTTATCAGCTTATTGGCAGCACCTTACCTTCTGAGCCATCTTGCTGGTCCTAAATGAAAAGGAATTTTGAAAAGATAATTTTCTTGGAGTTGGGCAAAACATTCCAGCTTAGAATGTACAAGGCTGTGGGCTTGATGACTAGCACTGTACACACACACACACACACACACACACACACACACACACACACACACATACACACACACACACACACACACACAGAGGGGGGAACTTGCAAACTTTAAAGGAAACATAATTTAATAAAAGGAAGTGCTCTGATGGTAGTGAAACAAATGACTTCAGAAGTCATATGATGCTGGATTTCAATTTTGTTTTCCTCATTTACTAACTGAAGGTGGGTTTTTGAATGCATAATTTACCTTCTGTGTCATTTTTTTTGTTGGTTAAAAAATGAGAATTGCAATCACTGGACCAAGCAGAGATAGGTAGTTTCATTATTACAAAATAAAGCCATATATCAGAGATTGCTTGAGCCCTAGGAGGGTTGTTAAATCTAATAGTGAAGAAGTAGTGGACAAGTCAAAGGGCCTTTAGGGAAGCTGCACCGAGAATGTCAGGTCTGCAGATCACCCCACAAAAGACTACCACTCACGTATGCAAAAGCAAGAACATTTTTTAAAAGAGAATTCCTGCATGCAGGAGTCAGTCACACAACAAAATGGTGACGACCCCCAGAGAAGCTCACAGGCTCCCTTTATAGCAGCCATAGAGGATTAGGTCATCCTAAACAAGTAGCAGCTTCACTAATACTAAGTCAGAGAAAGCACACACATGCTGCACAGCACAGCGTGGGTCAGGTGTTAGGATTCTGCCCCCACTCCAGCTGCACGCACCGCACATCGCAGTTCAGGAGCTAAGTAAGGGGTCCTGTGTCTTGTGTCATCAGTGCGCGCTGGAGATTACGTGCATGCAGCATGGTCATGCAATCTGCGCATGTGTGGTGTAGCTCTGTAAGCCCACCTGCTCGTGTTCATGGGAATCCTTAAAGAGCCAGACACAGACTCCCCTCCTCTCCCTGTTCTTTCCTGCCCCCACTATCTCTCTCTCTGCTCCCTGAACACGCTTCTTCCCCAGGCCTGGTTCTTTTGTCCCCATCCCCAATAAAGCCCTGATACCGGGTTTTGTCATGGCTCATGCCTCGTGACTTTTCCACACAATAACCAGTGCTGCTTATCATTTTTAAAAAACAGCATTGGTGCTGTGATGAGACAGGTTCTTCCGGCACTCTGCGTCTGGGGCTCTGTGTCCGGGATCCTGTACTGCGGCTTATTGGGCCTGTGACTGTCCGCTCCACTTTTTTTATTTGCCCAGCTGCCAGGTCCGCTCTGCACAACACACCCACTAACCAGATTGGTGAGTTTCCCCTTTCCAATCCCAACACTTCCCAAGACTGTGGTCTGAGATATATTTCTCATGCTGGACCCCCAGGGGGTCCTTGGCTGCATATCACGACACATTCTCTCTTGACAAAGTATTGAATGCTGTCTGGACTCCTGGGGAGTCCTCTGGTACGTCCTCTGGTACATACACCCAGCCCTTGCCCCTTCTGTGATGGCGGTTTGATAACTTGTGCTGATGCTGGTCCACAGACTACTATCCTGGGGATGCCTGGGATAGGAGCCTAGGATCCCACTGGTTATTTTAATTTTTTTCTCTTGGCTGCATCATGAGACATGGAGGTTTCCTCCTTGTGGTTCCACTCTTCCTCTGAGAAATGCCTTAAATATCCCCAGATACCAATAAATTTGGCTGTTTCAAACTCCGATATTTCATGGGAATTATCTAACTTCTGCCAGAGAATGGGCAAATTAAAAAGTTACCTTATCCCACATTTTTACCTAAGCTCTAAACCCTCCCTTTCTGATTCTCTCTCCTGCTCACTTGCATTCCTGAACCTATGGAATCTCTGACTCCAAAGAACCTTATCTTATCTGTTTTCTGCTCTGTTCTCAGTACTGGGTAGGCTGCTAAGCATGGACAGTCTGGAAGCAGGCTAGGATGCGTGCAAATAAGTTTACAATCAGGACACACATTGGGATCATAATAATCCAGATGGCTCTCTAGCCAGAGATCAGTTTACGGCCTGCCTCCTGGCGGGTCTTCCTAAAGCTGTCCTCAAGCCACCAACTAAAAAAAAAAAAAATCAAGACTCGGAATAAAATCTGTCTCTTGTCTCCCAGAGCTCTCTGACATTAGGGCTAAAACTTAAGCATCTGGGAGCAGGGCTCCTGACCCCACAGCAGGAGTGTTAGCAGTGGCATTTAAAGTGTACCATGAGAGAGATGAAAAAGCCCAAAAAAGAAACTGCCAAATGCTGGCACATGCAATCTGACTGGCTCCCTGAAAGCTGCTGGGTCCCAGTTTAAGTGGGAAAGAAGCCATTGGCTGGTTCCCCCCAATAGGGCCTTGCCTGAAATGCTGCCAGAAGGGCACTCACTGGTCAGCTGACTGCCCAGTGCACCTAGTGGCATGGGGACATCAGATCAGGACCACCCTCCACTTCCTAGGCTTGGCCTTCAGCACTGACTAAAGCTGCCTGGTTCCCAGCCCGGCCACTCCATCTGACACAGGGAGCCCAGGGTAGTAAATATCTGGGTGACCCATCTCCTTCCTTCCGGACACCGGAGCAACTTGCTCAGTCCTGGGGAGTTTTGGGGTCCCACCTCTCCTCGTTTCCCTATTGTCGGGGTAGAGGGCAGCCTTACCCATCTCACCAGACTTAATTGTACTTCCAGGGTTACTTAATGGGAAAAGATTTTCTGGCTAAGGTAGGGGCTTCCATTTCATTTGCTCCCTCCATGTGCCTCACTCCAGACCTGTCAGCAGTGTTTCCCAAGCACAGTGACACAGACAGGGCCCTGCTCTCTGCCTTGTTACCGATTCCAGGAGAATGAGGTTCTCACCCCACAAGCTTTTCTCTTCCTGGTTCTCTCCTAATTAACTGCTCAGCTAATTGGTACAGGATCACCAAAGAGCTGGATCCAAGGACCATCATCAGATATACCCAGGTGGTAAGGAACACCCCCAGACCAAAAGTGTTTGGACTCTGCAAAAGCAGACTTTAATATAGCAATCCATCACTGTTAAATGCTCTCAACAGTTGATCCACTGTGTCTCCTGGAAGTTAAACTATACGGGAAACAGGTGCCTTAAAATAATCTGTCTCTGATAAAGCTTATCTTGGGTAAAAATTAAAAACATATTCTAAATCTCTCTCACTAACATTAACCAGCAGAGTACTAAACACTACAATGGTCACCAAGACTTTAATTTTCTCATGGCAGCTTCTTAATATGTTCAAAATTTTTCCCAAGCTCCAGAAACCAGCTTAAACCCTTCCGACAGGTTGAATCTACTTCAAGATAAGTGCCAAACCCAAACTTTCCTGGTCTTGGGACCCCCTATCACCCTGGGAACCCCCCCAAAAAGGAAAAATAATAACAATTCTTTCTCTAAGCTTTTCTCTGTCTTGCCAGCATCCTGTCAGACACAAAGCAGCCAGAGTGCCAAGCCAAGAAAGATGAACAGCTTTGAGGCAGCAGATGACAGTCCACATCCAGGACACCTGTCTACTTCAGAAGCCCCCCCCCAAGAGTCAAGTGATGCCCACCAAGTCAGCTGGAAGCAGTTTTCCCCAGAGAAATGATGCCCCTATTCCTGTTCACCCGCTTTTTTATAATAAACAAAAGTCTGGAGTGTTAGGATTCTGCCCCCACTCCAGCTGCATGACTGTACATGCACAGTTCAGGAGCTAAGCAAGGGTCTTGCGTCTTACATCATCAGTGCATGCTGGTGATTACATGCGCACGGTGTGTTCACACAATCACGCATGGTGGCGTTAGCTCCATGAGCCCACCTGCTTGTGTGCACGGGAATCCTTAAAGAGCCGGACACAGACTCCTCCTCCTCTCTCTTTCTCTACTGCCCAGACTATCTCTATCTTTCTCTCTCTCTGCTCTCTGCATGTGCTTCTTCCCCAGGCCTGGTTCTTTTGTGCCCCAACACCCAATAAAAGCTCTGATACTGGGTTTTGTTGTGGCTTGTGCCTCATGACTTCCACACGGTAATCAGCACTGCTTATCATTTTTAAAAAAACAAAATTAGGTGTGGGGGGACATAGTATGTACTCAGTACACTGCATGAGCCACACTTCTCTGAGTTCTACACTTTTCTACTCCCTGTGGTGATATTGTGTTCCCCAAAATATTGTGCACCCTAATAAACTTATCTGGGGTCAGAGAAGAGAACAGCCACAATATTAAACATAGAGGATATGCAGTGGTAGCACATGCCTTTAATCCTAGCATTCCAGAGGCAGAAATCCATGTGTTCAAGGATACAGGCAAGCATGGTGACTCACAACTTTAATCCCAGACAGCAAACCTTTAATCCCAGGGAGTGATGGCAGAAAGCAGAAAGATATATAAGGCGTGAGGATCAGAAACTAGAAGCTTTTGGCTGGTTAAGCTTTTAGGCTTTTGAGCAACAGTTCAGCTGAGATTCCTTCTGGATGAGGACTCAGAAGCTTTCAGTTTGAGGAAACAGGATCAGCTGAGAAATTGACAAGGTGAGGAAGCTGTGGCTTGTTCTGCTTCTCTGATCTTCCAGCATTCACCCCAATACCTGCTCCAGGTTTGATTTTATTAATAAGACCATTTAAAATTCCTGCTACACTCCCCTCCTCTGGAAGTGTTTGGTGCCTCCTGGATTTGAGCATTGGCTTGTCCCATTACTCTGCTTCACTGTCTAAATCTAAACCTTCCCATAGATGTTTCTAGAATCCAATTGATGCAGAGTTCTTAATGGTTACAATCAGTTCTTCCAATGCATGTATCATCTGGGTGGGGAGACGGCTTACTGGTACTTCCTACTTAGCTGTCTCCTCAGAATCCTTACTTCATATATTCTTAATTCTTCTAGAAATAAAATTATTTAAAATAAGTCTATGCTAATCTGAGCCTCTTATGTACATGTAAACTACATGGCTGATCCACTTGCTATTGGTTCTGTATCAGTACATCAGTGCTGATTATGACTGCCATTTCCCGACTCCATGCACAGGTGTCTGTGTGCCAGCACACTCTAATCCCTTAAAAAAATACCTCCATTCATCTGAAGTACATCTGGTTACCAACAGATTTTCTCAGGATCCTTTGTGGATGTGGTTTTTTTTTTTTTTGGTTTTTCAAGACAGGGTTTCTCTGCGTAGTTTTGCGCCTTTCCTGGAGCTCACTTGGTAGCCCAGGCTGGCCTCGAACTCACAGAGATCCGCCTGCCTCTGCCTCCCGAGTGCTGGGATTAAAGGCGTGCGCCACCACCGCCCGGCGTGGATGTGGTTTTTAAATCTATGTAAGTCAAAAGACTAATTTTTAAAACATTAAGATTATTAAAATGCGTGTAGTAGAGAAAATAAAAGAAAGAGAAAAATGATATGAATGTGATACTTTGAAGGTAAAACCCCAAAATTATGAAGTTAGGATTTCTTGTATTCATCTTTCCCAGTACTTTTTAAGAAGGTACTTAACATTGAAAGTTACAAATTTATTAACGTGTGTATATGTGGTATAATCATGTGTGTACACATGCGTGCATGGATGTCTCTACTTGTTCATGGACATGTGGAGGCTAGAGGTTGGAGATGCGTGTCTATTCATTTTCACCTTATTTCTTGAGACAAGGTTCTTCATTGAGTCTAGAGCTGGACTGTGTGGCCAGCGAGCTCCAGGATCCACCTGCTTCCACACTCCCAGCATTGCAGGAGGTAGTGAAGATCCAAATTCTGGTCTTCATGCTTGCACTTTACCCCATGAGCCCACCCCACATCCTCTTCTGCTTTTTAAAAATTAAAAACAATTTCTCCATTTGGTTTAAAATTACAAACATTTAATTAGCCTACAAAGGTTTCCTTGGCCTTTTTCGTACTTGGCCAGTTTCCCTTCCTCCCATCTCCTTGCCCCCCCTTGCTGTACTTTGTCCCAGTGCCCCTTCCATCATCATAGCACGTGTTCTACCCTCCCACAACACTGCAGTAAAGCCCCCCTCCTACCCCATGCCTCCCTCTCCAGTTTCCTGGATTGTACGCACATTTGCTCCAACCTAGATAGATGTACTTAACAGCTAGAAGTTAGGAACCACCTACGAGGGAGAGCATCCATTGTTTGCTTTTCTGAGTCTGGGTTGCCTTGCTTAAGACAATGTTTTCTAGTTCTATCCATTTACCTGAAAATTTGTATATTTGTACCACACTTTGATTATCCATTCATCTGTTGATCCTATTTTCTTGTTGTTATGAATAGAGCATCAGTCAACACGGTGTGCAACTATCTCTATGGTAGGTTATGAAGAGTGGTATAGTTAGCTAGGTTATAGGGTAGTTCTGTCTTTAGTCTTTTGAAATTCGCCCATATGGATTTCCATCATGGATAATCCAGTTTACAAGCCACTAGCAGTGGATAAAGGCTCTTCTTTCCCCACATCCTCACCAGCATTTGTTGTGATGTGCAGAAACTTTATTTTTTGACATCTCAATTCTGGATGTTGAACTTTGTCCTTTGAACAAAATAAATCAAGATGATGATGATATATGGACAAACTGGATGCTGGTGCTTTCCCAAGACTGCCGTTAGGGACCACATATTAAGCACTCAATCTTAAACAGGGCAGCAGGTAGTCTAATGAGACTTCAACCATAAGAGAGACAGGTACTCAGAGATGGATGATGTAATAATTAAACTATTACTGTATGTGATCAGCTTCACTTGAAGACTCCAAAGCCTTAAGAACATCTGGTGGCAATTTGTTAGTTAATTGCTGTGGGATGTTCTGTATGGCAAATGTGTTGCTCTGATTGGTCAATAAATAAAACACTGATTGGCCAGTGGCTAGGCAGGAAGTATAGGCGGGACTAACAGAGAGGAGAAAAGAAAGAACAAGAAGGCAGAAGGAGTCACTGCCAGCTGCCACCATGACAAGCAGCATGTGAAGATGCGGTAACCATGAGCCACGTGGCAAGGAATAGATTTATGGAAATGGATTAATTTAAGCTATAAGAACAGTTAGCAAGAAGCCTGCCACAGCCATACAGTTTGTAAGCAATATAAGTCTCTGTGTTTACTTGGTTGGGTCTGAGTGGCTGTGGGATTATCGGGTGACAAAGACTTGTCCTGACTGTGGGCAAGGCAGGAAAACTCTAGCTACAGTTAACACAACATTATTTGCATTTATTAAGTATTGATCATACTCTAAATGTTACATGAATTCATATATCTTCTCAGAGCCAGGAGAGAGGTGAATATAGAGAAGGTGAAGCTTACAACACTTGAGGATGATTACTAAATATCCCTTTTTGTAGTTGAAACTATGCATTTGCTTTGCCTATAGTTTATAAAATGTTTTCCAGTAGATCATCTAGTTTTGATCCTCCTCTTGGCCTTGCTGCCCAGTCCTTTAGTCAGGTGCAAGCAAGAGGAAGCCTGATCCAAACAGCATTAAACAATAAAGTAAGTTACAATGGTCTGGCTCTAAATGTAGGAGTCTCAGGACTGTTGCTAAGCAGGCTAAGGAGCACGCAGGTCATTCTTTCCACCCCGTCATCAATGGCATCAGCTCCATCTAAGGCTACTCTCCTCATGTCAGTAGTAAATTGGGGCTACCAACCTCATTATACCTAGCTTACAATAAGAGAAATCTTTCACACATCCGCAGAAGAAAATGTCTCTCCTGGTTTAGTATCTTACTCCACCCATAGGACATAACCCACAGAAAACTGGGTGGTTACTGAGCCAATCACTGGCACAGAAGAGTGGGAATACAGTGGCTGGCATAACCAGCAGGATCTACTCCTAGGGTGGGGGAGGGAGTAGTTTCATTAGGTCATCTGGGGTGTGTAAGAATGAATGAACAAGGTTGGGACTTATGGAAGAAGCAAGGGGAAACAAATATGGGGACATTCAATAGTATTCACTCCAAAATATGTGGTGCTAATTTACAAAGGAAAGCCAAGGGTTATGAAGGATAATAACTATCCAAGGTGGTAGCAGGGGGTGGAGAGTTCTGATTATAGATCTGTTGCCCACTTTAGAGGTAGTTCCAGTCCAAGACAAAAAGTGAAACAGCATCATCTGCGGATCTCCTCTTTCTGTGTTCTTTCCCATCCACTTTCTCCTACAATGGGGCAAAAAGCCCTCAGTGAAAGGTATCAGTGTCTACACTGTGAATTCCAGATGCTCTGGCATATTATTTATTTATTTTGGCATTTTGCTAATAACTCTATTTTTAAAATTAAATTATGTGCGTGTTGTGTGTGTGTGTGTGTGTGTGTGTGTTGTGTGTGTGTGTGTGCATGTGTTTGTGGGTACACGTGTGCAGGTCAGAGGACACCTTTCAGGTGTTGGTTCTTTCCTTCCATTGGTGCTGGAATTGAACTCAGGTCATTGGCTTGTGTGGCAAGTACTTTTTCTCAATGAGCCATCTCCTGGCCCTAATTTTTGTTTTTTTTTAGTTATAGTTGAAATGAGTATTTTAAACAGAGGTAGTGACACATGCCTGTAATTCAGTCCTTGGGAGGCTGAGGCAGGAGGATTACAGGTTTGGGGCTAGTCTGTGTTATATGTGGTGAGACCCTGCTACAAAGAAACAAAAAAATGTATGTTTTATACAATGAGCCAGCACTCCAAATTAAAAGCTTAATAAAATAACATGTTTGTACAGAAGTATAAACTAGAAAGACTATCTCATATTCTTCTAAGAGTGAATATACATTTTATTCTAATCCATCCTGTATTATTTTTATTTCTAGAGTCAGGAGAAGACCCAAATAATTCCATTTAATGATCCCTCCATGAACTCAAAATTCTGGTAAAGCTTCCTGGCTAACCATGGGCTGTCTCTTTGGATCTTGAACTTGGCAAGCCTATAGTTCCTTGACCTCTTTCACTGCCTACAACCCATCCATGGTGCTCTGCAGCGGTTTCACTGAGATTGAAACATTCCATCCTGCAGGGAAGCTCTTTAACATACAAAGTAACACTCCAAACAGCTTCAAGAAACTCCTTGATCAGACTCACTAAACATTCCAAACAGCTTCAGGAAGTCCCTGAGGCTGATCAGACTCACTAAAACTCCAAAACAGCTTCTGAAGTCCCTGAGGCTGATCAGACTCACTAGGTCCCTTCTTCCCCAAGAGTAAACATTTGAAGACTTCGGGAGTCACTCTCAGACAAGCTGTGCTGTGGAGAAGATTCTGAGACCAGACAAGTTGCCTGGAAGAAGCAGAGATCAGCTTAACAGCCTGGAAGAGTTTTGGACCAATTGAGTCACTTGGAAAGGACATTCTCCAACCTGTCCAGCTGCCGCAGCCTGTGCTCCAGGTTCTCAGCTTGTGTGAGCTGTCACTTAATGGCATGGACTTTGGTGATGCAGCTGTCTGTGAGTCATTTCTGCTCTTACAAGTAACCCCTAACCTATATATTTTTGTAAGTAACACCAACGAAAATTATGGTTCACCAAACTGGACTTTGGTGGAATTCATATGTTGGGCGGTTGTGGGCTCCCAATGTAGAGTGAATAGATATCTGCGCCACCCCCCCCTCTGCAGGCAAAGTCCTGTTACCTGACACATGGTTTCACACTTCTATCTCCTGGAAGAGCCTAGCGCCTGCCTCCCCCAGGACCAGTAGATATGCCAACATGGGCTCTTTCCTGTTTTTGTGCCGTTCAACCCTTTGTAGGCCAAACGATTATGAAACGCATCAGTTTGATCTTGCTTAGTTCTCATAGGGCTTTCAGTCACAGTTGACTCCCCTTTGGCTTCTGATGCAACAAGCCATGATGAAGCACTGTGGTTATTTTGTCTAAACCAAAGATAAAAGACTAGATAGAGCATTGCAAAAGTGAGTCACTTTCCCTTGTATTTTCCTCTTCGGCCCTTCCTGTTCCTCTCCCTTTCCTTCGATGCTCCGTCATGTGCTCCCATGTAAGAGTTAGCAGTGGTTGGCCCCACCTAAGTCCTGGAGCTCATCAGTGTGAATACCAGTATTGTCTCTACCCGTGACAATAGCTTTGTCCAGGACTTCTGCAGGGATGGATTCATGCAGGTTTCACCAGCAAATCAAGCCAGTGTAGCTCTTTATAAGCCCATCAATCATTTTCGGGAAGGTGAAAGTTTACCAGGCCCAATATTTCTCTTCTGCTTTGTTTTATCTTAATCCCCATTTGCTATTTTCCACCACACCCCCAGTCTTCCCTGTGCTATCCCCCAGCTCAGCTTTAACAGACCCTGCTAGGACCCCTGTCTTCAGTAACTTGTTCCATATGCATACAGGGGTGCATCAGGACCCCTGCCCCCTTCTGCCCTAGTTGTATGGCATCCATCAGTGTTTGAGTCACTGTAAGTGAAATGGAAAAGCGCTCTGCGACTCCCATCTGGGTGGGCCCTTCTCTTTATAATGCTCTAGTCTGACGTTTTTAGAGTTGTGTGGAGTTTGTGAAGCTTTTCTAGTGCAGGGGGAGCAGCTTGTCTGTCTTCACAGCACTCCTCTTTTCTCAGAAAGCCACATTCAGGAAGGCACCACCGGGATAAGAGAGAAAATGCCACTGCATCCTTGCTGGGCTCCAAAGAAACCCTTAGCGGAGGATATAGCTATGATTTTCCCAGTCATTTTCCTCTACAAAACACTCCCAGATAAGCATTTTCAATGGAAGCTGATGATTTGAAAAAGTGTACTTTCCTGTTTCCTAAACAATTCCCCTTATGTCTGCTCAGGTTCCCTTTCTGATCTTTACCCGTATTTGATAGTTCCACAACAAACTTACCATTGCCATCTCTCGGCTTCCACACACGTTCTTTCACTTCTCACTTAAGTGACTTGTCCCCTTCCAGGGGTTCTTTGTGACTGAGATGTGTTTTTGTACGGCCATGGCAGGCCTTGCCTCTTGCAGTTCTAGTCACTTCCGTCCACATCTCTCTGGCACAGGAGAGGGGGACTCCCTCTTGCCCCGTTGGTTCTGAGGCTGCCATGCTGCAGGTGCCAGGAGCTCTGAAACAGTTTCCGGTGCCCGGCAGGACTTTGGTGATGGGAGTTGCACTTTTTTATTGTAGATCTGTGTGAGACCGACCTTTCTTACAGAGCTGACAGGAAGCTGCCTTCAGGAGTGTGTTTGCCAGGACTCCTGGGCTTGGAACCCTGAGGATGTGGTCAGCCTTGAATGACTCTGCCAAGGCTCCTGAAGAGGAGAACCATGCAGAGTAAGTTCTTTTTCACATCATCAACTTCTTCCCAGCATTATAAATATGTCCTCTGAGAAATGTCTACACAAGTCCCTTAGACCACTTTAAACAACTTTTAATTTACTTTGTCTATACATGTTTGTGTGTGTGTGTGTGTGTGTGTGTGTGTGTGTGTGTTGTGTGTGTGGTGTGTGCATGGGTGTGTGAATGTAGTTGAAGCCATAGGTTCGATGTTGGGTGTCTTCCTCAGCTGCTCCACATCTTATATTTGGGACAGGATCTTTCACTGACTGTGGAGCTCACTGAATCATCTTGAGTAGCTAGCCAGGAAGCCCTAGGAATCCTCCTGTGTCTCCTGCTCAGAACGGGGCTTACAGAAGCAGGCTGCTGGGCTTGACTCTACATGGGTGCTGGGACAGCCCCAGGCCCAGCAGCCATCTTACCGAGAAGCCATCTCTCACCCTGGAAACGTTAAGAGTTGCTTACATGTTTCTGAGATTACTTATGTTACATAAATATATATTTCACAGATTATGTTCTCCCATCCCTTAGGTTTTCTTTTCACTCTGTGGAATGTCTGTAAGTCCCTCCAGCCACAGGTAGTCCTCCCCAGGACTCTAACTGCCAGGCTCCACCCACAGAATAGCTGCCCTAACTGCTGGACCCTGCCCCCCACTACAGAGTAAAAAAGCTAATCTCTGGACATGAAATCCCACCAATCTCCACCTTGGAAAGCTCCACCCCTGAAAAGTTCCACCTCTTCCAAGAAACAAGAAACCTATAAGCTCTGTATCCCGTGCCCCCTTGGTCACTGCCTGCTGTGTCTGCATGTGAGTGACACCCCCCCTATGCCCCCTTGGCCACTGCCTGCTGTGTCTGCATGGTGTCACCCGCTGAGGGCACTTGACTCCACCCGCCAAGGCCTCCTATGCTGTTTTACAAAAAGGAGGAGAAAGCAAAGGAGTAGGCCAGATGCAACACGCACCACCCTGCACACTCTCTTCCCGGGCAGGCACTTCCCTCAGCTCCCTCCTGCAGCATCCGCTCTCTACAGCCAGGACTTAAGAATTTCCCCATGTCTAAGACTTCTTTGTTCTCAGCCTACTAGATTCAGTTTTACAGGGATTCAGGTGTCTTTTAGGGATGAGTGGCATTAGACTTGTTTTATGCTGTCCCACTTGAACTAAAATCTGGTCCTGGAGTTAGGTGTGACTGCCCTCTTGTAGACCCAAGCATGCTTGTTTAAAGGTTTCTTCCAACATCTCTGTCCCATATCAGGCCAGCCACCTGCTGTGTGAGAGAGAAAGGAGAGAAAGAAAAAAACAAAGGGACAGACTATTCCCAATAGAGACAACTGCCACTCACCTCATTGCTAAGGTATAAATCTTATCTCAAGATTTGTAAAACTTGTGTAAAACATTTTATATACCTCAAGACTGGGTCTGATTAAACCCTGTAAAATCTGTAACAAAAGGGTTAATTTAAAACTCATAACACCAGGAGTGATAGTTAAAAATCTATGCATAGGTACACTTAGAGGAAACATGGGGCTTGCTGCCCCCTCAGCTGCCGAGCCCCCCACTGGGATGGAGGTGGCCATGTGGCTGAATTCCATCTTCGCTAGGGTTGGAAAGGATGGACTTTGCCGTGTGACCTCACTCCAATCTTGATACAAGTGACCATATGATACAAGCCATCCAAAGAAAACCAACTCCTCCCAGCCGTGAGGCCCAAGCCAGATGATTCTTCCTCTATTTTTTGATCACATTCATAAGCCTCAACCCACAGTGTTAGTTTTCTGTGGCGCTCTTACCCTGCGAGGAAATGTCACGAAACACGACAGAATCACTAACAAGAGTTTTATTAAGATAGGAAAGAGAGACAGACGTGATAGGCCTGTGAAAACACACGTGAATAAAGATGGAGCCGGGAATACAGCGCCGGCTTATAAAGGCTGGGCCACGCCTGCTCACACAGGGCCATGTGGCTATTCCACGTATGGGCGATAGATCACATGGTTGCGCTTGCTTTATGCAACCATGCAAAGCCACGGGGGTCCTGGTCCACGAGAAGTTTTGACCTGGAAATGGCTTTTTGACCTGGAATGGCTAGGCGGAAGTGTCTAGGTCCGCCGGGCATTTTTTGTGATAATCCCGCATCCGCAGTCTCCTTATTCTTTCCTCTCCGCCTCTCTGGTTTCCCTTCTCCCTTCTCAGAGACAGGCTGGCCACCCAGTTAGGGCTGAGGCAGTGCTAACTGGGGAGGACCCTGGATAGAACTACAGTACCCAGGGGGCATCCTTGCTAGGGATCAGTTTGTAACTTGCCTCCTGGCTGGCCACACTTCAAGTGGTAAATTATGGAAACGATCCAAGAGGTTATCCGGGATAACCCATTTCAATTCCTAGACCGTCTCACAAAGACCCTCTTACAATATACCAATCTGGATCCCGAGACCCCAGATGGAAAACAACTCCATATGGCCTGCTTCTTCTCCCGGAGTTTCCCTGATATTAGGGCCAAGCTTAGATGTCTGGAGAAAGGACCCTGACTCCACAGGCAGAAGCTTTGGCCAGGGCTCTAAGTGTACTATGGGAGAGACGAAAAAGCCCCAAACAAAATACCTGGTGCAGCAAAGGCCTTTCGATTGGTTGTAGCAACTGCCCAGGCTCCCTGGCCTCCCAAAGCCTGAGAACCTTTGGGTCCTGTTTTCAAATGCAGTCAGGAGGGTCACTGGGCCTGGGCCTCTCTGATCCCTTCATAAACCACCCAGATAATGTCCAAGTTGCCATCAAGAAGGGCATTGGGGTGTTGACTGTTCCCTATGTCCCTCGTGTGTGAGGACATCAAGCCCAGGGGGCCTTCAGCCAACCTCCTAGATCTGGTTATGGATGACTGAGGGGGCCTGAGCTCCCTTGGCCTGACCACTGCCATCTCTCCCTGGGAGCCTCAGGTAGACATCACAGTATCAGGGAGATCTCTCTCTCTCTCCTCTGGACACTGGGGCTACCTGTTTAGTCCTGATAGAATTTTGGGGACCACATCTTCTTGATCCCCTATTGTCAGAGTAGGGGACAGCTTTACCAGCCTCATCTCATCCAACTCCCCCACCCCCCCAATATATCACCCAGGCTCAATACCTATTCTCTTTCTGTAGCCTCAGGGGACTTAAGCCTCTTATCTCTGACCATTTAAGAATCTTCTACGCCTGTGTGGGCTGCCCACCACACGGGCACACTCCCTGCAACGCCATCAGGCCCCACTCTGTGTGCAGCTCTGCTCACTAAGACACTCGCACTTCTCCAGCTGTTTTTCTCCTCTACCTGCTCTAACCACTTGTCTCTCCACTTCTGCTGGGTAAGTGCCACTATGGAACTCCCGGCTTGTTTACTTTTACTACAAAAGCCACACAGGTGTGCCAGGATACTCTTTCTTTCAGGTGTGACACCTGAGGTATAACCTGGCTTCCGACAGCCAAGATACCTTTCCCTTCCAAGCTGTAGGTATTGCCTGGCTTTGATTGGCCAGCATACCTTTCCCACAGAGCTGTAACACTTACATTTTGGTGCCCAAACCTGGGACTGACCCCTTCTGTAACTCTTCCAAAAGACCACCACTCAACTGAAATGGGTAAATGCCACATGAAATCTCAAGTTGTTGTTTTCTCTCTTACAAAAAAGATCAATGATCTCTGAAGGATATAATTCAATCCACACCTATAGATGTAATTCTAAATGGTCTTATTAAATAAGAAACACAGCCAAATAAAGAGTTAAAAGCCCAGAGATGGAGCAGCAGCCAAGAGCTAAGACCACCTTATCTTATCTTACCACTCACTGTCGTTGCTTCCCCTGGTTTTTTTTTTTTTTTTTAAGAGTTAAAAGACTGATGGTTTCTGATGTGCAGTGGAACAGCTATTCTTGAAAGAGTAACTAAGCTGACAGAGTCTAACCTCTCAATGGTAGACTGGCATTTAATAGAGGGATGCAGAGAAGAACAGGATGCTGAGATGAAGCCACACACACAAGCCAAGAAGAATGGACAGCTGAATTAAAAAAACATCAACAATTTCCAGAATTTAAAATCCTGAATCATGACAGGACACTAGTGGAATTCAGGTATTTCTGGTACATAGACTACTCTCACCAAATGTGAGGTTGAACTGTTGACCTTGTGTACATCCTACTTCACAAATGAGTGTGTCAGATACGATAAGCCTATAGGCTGAAGATGATGCCCCAACACTGCGGAGAAACCTCAGGTGACTGTCCAGGCAGCTGGCTGTTTCTGTCAACTCACAACTTTTTTGGAAGTGCTTGCGTGCACTTCCTGTTTTTATGTTTTTAGGTAAATTATTTCCTTCTTGGGTCTCTGAGGGAATTGAAGATTAGATAGTTGTAGTTATAGTTAAAGATTAGATAGTTATAGTTTTTTTTTGTTAAGAATTTTAGAAAAGAATCTCACTGAAGAGTTGTAAGTGCATAAATTTGAAAGACATTAATAGCTCTGCAAACCAACCAACCAACCAACCAACCAACCACCCACCCACCTACCCACCCACGCACTAAAAAACTAGAAGGGCCTCAGAAATGTGAGGATTTTGCCCAAGGTCTATAGCAAGTCAATGATGGTATCCCAAACCCCAGAGCTGGTGAGGGAAGGGCTATGGCTTCAAGCCCCGGCAGCCTACCTCCAAACTCCTGAGGAACTGACCTCATTCATGCAGCAGCCAGAGTGTAACTAGATGTACTTAGTATGAGAAATGTAAGAACCAAGATAATAAACATTGGCTATTTTTTTTTTTATGTCTAGAGTGAATTAGCTAAAGTAGAGGTCTGCTAACTTCTCTAGTTTAAGAACAAGGCTGGAATGTGTCTTGGGCTGCTCTACTTTATGCCAAATAAACTCCAGAATTTAGCTTGACCTTTTGTTCCTCAGAGGTTTTAGCTGCTGTTGAGGTAGAGGTGGAGTTTGAATTGGAGCAAGCTTGAGTACGAGCATCAAGTCAACCTTTGACTGGGTGTTTGTCCCTACATAGCTGATAATCAAAGCGCATAGCTACCTTCTTGTCATTTTAGATCACCTCAGCTCATCATAATGTCTAGGCAGAGCCTTCATTTGGTTGGAGTTGAGGTGAATCTTGGTTGGAGTTGACTTCTGTTACCTTTGATCTAATGGTTTCAATGGTTTGTGACTGCTGGCTTTGGCAATAAGAAGGCTGAAGATTGCTTTAAGTGATGTTGCAGTTTGGCCAACTTGGATGGGGTCAAGCTCCAGGCCAGCATCTTCTGAGACAAACTCTTACCAGCTCTTTGCACTGTTCCTTGTCAGTAAGTAACCTGTGGCTATCTGGTGGTCTTCGAAGTCTCGGGAGTCTCAAGTATCTGTTCTTTCCCCTTCTTGCGTGCAGGCTCTCACTGTCTGCTTGGTCTTTTCTTAAGACTCATCTCACAGATCTCTTTATCTATTTAGGGGATTAGCCAAATGATTTTTTAAATTTTTGTGTTGGTGCATAGAGAGCTTTGACTAAGTTGCAAATGGCCGCATCTGGACCCAGAGCTTCTCCTCCATCAAGAGAAAGGCTGCTCTAAATACTTCTCATAATCATTAGCATCTGCAGATGCCAATCCTTTTCTCTTCAAGGGAGGTTCCTGAAGCACTTTTCTATCTTTCTATCAGTGAGCTGGGACATGGTCTCTTTATTGGAGACCTCAGCAAGGATGTTGGGATAACTACCGAGAACAGCGGCAGAGGTGGCGTGGAGCTGGCCTAGTCTATGAGACAAGTTGTGACTATGCTATGGACGTCAGAGCTGGAGAAGTGGGACTATCCGAGTTCATCAGAGCCCAGAAGATCAGGAGTAATACCAAATGTCCACACCGAACTATTTATACTGTTGAGTTTTTGCTTCCTTTGATCTGATTATAACTGTATCCTGATTCTTCCTTCTTGAGGTAAGAAAATACTTAACTTGCTTTTGATTTTACTGGTGCCCACAGCTAGGAGATGTTGGGTTTTTAAAGAGAACTTGGACTTTTAAGTAGCTGGAAGTTTTTAAACACTGTGGAACTTGTCAAAGTTGAACTATGATTTATATTGTGATATTAACATAAGATCTTAGGGATAAACAAGAAAAGAAAGGTTATGGTTTAACAGTGATATTTTGGTGTGTCAAGTTGACAAGGGGTCATTGTGCTGGTTAGTTTTTGTCACTTAGGGATAGGGAATCTCAGTTGAGGTTGCTTCCATCAGACTGCGTTTGACCATGTTTTTTGTGAGACATTTTCTTATTTGATAATTTATGTAGGAGGCCAACTGGGTAGGTGAGCTTGAACTGTGTAAGAAGTGGCTGAGACAGACAGAAAGAATAAGCCAGTAAACAGCACCTCTTCAAAGTTTCTGCCTAACTTCCCTCAGTGATGGATTGTGACCTGGGAATTGTAGATGTAATAAATGCTTTTGGCCATAGTGTTTATCACAGTAACAGAAATATAATGAAACCCTGTCTTAGGGTTTCTATTGCTGTGAAGAGACACCATGACCACAGCAACTCTTATAAAGGAAACAATTTAATTGGGGCTGGTTTTACAGTTTCAGAAGTTTAGTCCATTATTGTCATGGCAGGGAGCATGGCCACATGCAGCCAGAGGTAGTGCTGGAGAAGGAGCTGAGAATTCTACTTCTTGATCTGCAGGCAGCAAGCAGGAGTCTGTGTAGCTTGAGCATATGAGATCTCAAAGCCCACCCCCACAGTGACACACTTCCTCCAACAAGGCCACACTCCTAATAGTGCCATTCTCTATGGGCAACCATTCAAACACATGAATCTATGGGACCATTCATATTCAAACCACCACAGTACCCCAGATTCAAATAGTTTAGGTTCAGATTCACTGACTAGCATTCTTGATCCTTGAGTAGGATACTGAACCTCAAATTTTCCCATCTTTGAAATGAGAGTAACCATGGGAATTGAATTTATGAAGGAATTAAATAAATTAAGGTGTTTTATTGAGCACCATTTGAATATTCATTGTTATTCTTCCTAAGTCCCATTTTCTAGAAGAGTTAATCAGAAGACTTGTCAGGCTCAGGAGTATATCTTTTTTCTTTTTTCTTTTGGTGGGGAAGATTGGCCTCTTTTTTCTTTTGGTGGGGAAGACTGGGTGAGTAGGATGCTGTGGTCCTGGTGCTTATTCTCAGCAGGGAACGAAAGAGTCACATGAGTTTTTAGGGACTCTTATTCTAGCACTTTCCTCTGATCTGGGCAGTGATCCCTGGAACTTCATCTTTACCTTTTTCCTTTGTTTATTGCTCTTGGAAATCAGTCCTTGTGCTGGGGACAGCTGGTCCCTCCATTGCATCTGTTTCAGACAACTGCAACCTTTTCTCTTCTCAGGGTTTGTAGTTTCCCAGGCAGAGATGTATGGAAGTTTTTGCTTCACCAAACTCTGAATAGAGAGGCTGTTCTCCCGTGTCTTCTCACTTCTTTGCTACCAGGCTTTTCCTGGCCAGCATCTCATCTTTGATACTTGGTGGATCACCTGCAGTGTCCAGGGAGCAACAGATTCCCCCCATGTCCTACAGAAGGACCCCCAGCTGTCCTAGACACAGGAGCATCAATTTCCACTGTCTTTGGTGAAAGGACTCTTGGGACTCCCACAGCTTTAAACGAAACCCTGTGTCCTGGCTTCCTCCTTTGTCTTGCAATGTCAGGAGTGTGTAAACAGGCTCCCATCAAACACCAATTTGGTTGTGCCCTGGCAAATCCTGCCAGGGATAGCCTTAACATTGTCATCTCAGCTTTAGGCTCTGACCTGGGCATTGTGGTAGGAAGAATTCTGAACATCCTGGTTCACTGCAGCCAGGTTAGATTCATGAAGATAGGACATGGCAGAGGGATAGATTCCAGATGCCTGGAACCCTGTGGTCTCTGGGCATCCTTGTATGTGTCCAGATTCCTTAGCAGAAACCTTAATTCTTGGTCCCCACTGACCCAAGCTAAGGTATTTCTGACTAGGTCGAAGGAAATCATATTAAGCCTCCAAATCAGTGAAGGTACCTCCCACAGTTGCTTGCATGTTGAAAAGCAGAAAATTCATAAGGGGGAATGAAGAACCAAGATGAGAATTTCAGCATAGAGTTTGTTTTTTGTTTTGAGTGGGACAGATGAATACCTCCTCCCATTATTCCTGCTGAGATTGGGCTGCGGTCAGGACTGCAGCTCTTAAGAAGATTTGAAGCATGCTGCTTCTCTGTAGAGGGATCCTCTTCTCTATGGCTCCTGTCTCGTTTTTGAAGTACTCACTTGTGTTGACACTGGGTTTCCATCTACTTAACTTGAGGATGTTCTCTGTATGCTAATAACCAGGATGGCACAGATACAAAAAATGATGCCCAATTTGAAAGACATGCATGTGTACACAAAACAAAACAGCTTTACCATATGAAGTATATGCCCTCAGCACCGTTGAGAAAGATCTGCCGGTTCTTCATGGTTTCTTCTTAAAATAACCAGTAGGGGGCACTGCAGGGCGAGATTCCCAGCAGTGTCTTGATTTACCCATACTTAAAACAAAAATCTTTGGAACACGAAGTATTGGCTAAAATATATCTATTTTAGACACAATGGTGCTTGCTGAGAGATTATAAATTAAGGGCTGTCATTTGGGGGGATATAATTAGCTAAAGAAGGAATTTTGAGCTTGGATTGTGGCTGCAGTCTCACTGTGTGTTACAAAGCTGTGAGTCCTGGACCCTGTGTGCGACGTCGGAACATCTGGGTAGGCACGGAAGGAAGGATCTGGCAGCCTTACTCTGAAGGATGTGGAGGGAGCGAGGGACGAGGACGTGGGGATCTGAGTGTTTCGAAGCTATCAGGGAAACAGCTATTTTCCCTGCTGACCGGGGTGTTTTATTGAATGTTAGACAAGTGAACTTAAAACCAGCAGCAAGTTTATCATAAAATCAGAATGCAAGGGACAAGCAGTTCTTTTTTGTCAGAAAAGGAAATTGAGGTGCCCGCAGAAAATAAAGGGAAAACGATGATAGACTTTTTAAAGAGCTGTAGCTAGAAAAGCAAAAAACCCCAAGGCAGATTTTGAAGCTGAGGCTATCATAGTTAAAACAAAATAGTATTATCTTTACTGAACCCCTCCCATGCCCATCATTGTTAAAATAAATTAAATCCCCTCCCCCCCCCGTGTGTGTGTGTGGTGTGTGTGTGTGTGTGTGTTAAATCAGCAGACAACTTTTGGAAGCTAGTTTCTTTCTTCTACATGTGGGTCTCCAGGGATTGCAGCTTAGGTCACTGTAGCAAGTACCTTTATTCACTGAGCATCCTTAACTTGAGAATATGCTCGTGTGACGCACAAGAAGAGGTTCAGATAGGCTTATGATAAGAACTGTGCTGCTCCTCCAGGCACTGGGCTCCTGTCCCTCACCTTTCTAGAGATATTTCTGTGTATATATTCACACATGATAGATTGAATCATAATCCTGATTTTACGGTTTTTATTTGACCATCATTTTGGAAATAGTGTTGTTTTAGTTTTAAAATGTTCCTTCTGTGTGTTTTAATTGTCTGACAATATTGCTTGGTCTGTGTAAGGATTCTGTCCTTAATTACATTCAGCCTGTCGACCGCGTCCCAGCCTAAAAAGCGGGTGCTGGCCTTCTGTGCGTCCTTCCTCTTCCCTCTCTTTCCTCTTTTGCTCCTTCCTTCCATGCAGTCTTTTTCTCTTCTTCCCCCCTCTCTCTCTCCCCCCTTCTCTCCCAATAAAAGCTCTAAAAGTGTAACCATGGCTCGTGACTCCTCTCCAGCACTCTCCTCCGTCGGCATGGCCACTGCGGGCAGCGGCCAGCCATTGAGCAGCATGCCGTTAACTAACAGTCTGTAGGTAGGCATCTGGCCTATTTTCAGTCTTCCATCAGTGGATGACAGTTTGTTAGCATCCTTGACCAGGAAGCCCAAGTGCTGTGAGGGCACTTCAGTGTTAGGATGCTTTGTGGTGCTTACACAGAGAGATGCACTGACAGAGACCCCAAAACAGAAAGGAAAGATGAAAGTCTGTGATCTGTGGTCCCCCTCAGATCAGGCCAGTTTTTACTTATGTCACGGTCTCACAGTGAAGACCCTCAGGTCTTTCTTTATCCAGTTCTTTGCCCTTTTTTGAGTCATGCCTTGCTTACTAGAACTCTGAAATATAAGCTGTGTTTCCATTCTTTTATAAGCAACAGTTTTTTTTTCTTTTTAAAACCAGAAATTAAAGAGGAACTTTGTTAAAGGTGAATGAAAGATAATTTTATTCTTATTTTTTTGGTTAAATTTTTCTGTGGAACCTCTTGAGTTACCACTAGGGTCTATGAACGAGTCCATGAAAAGACATAGACACCAGCTGGAGAGCTGTGTCCACATCTGTGACACTATAACAATGGCCAGTTATTACTATTCATATAGGGTTATGTTGAAGTCACTTTACCTACCGCTTCAAGATGGATTATGAAATTGGATTCTTTCCAGAGGAAACATGATTTAGAACATGAAATAGTTGGTCTAGGTGATGCAGCAAGGAATGAGAGAAAAAAGTAAGACTAGAGAGATAAAGGATAGGGACATTCCCATGATTCTTTGGATTCATGCTCTGAGTAGTACCCTTTTTAGCCAATTCCTGAATATGAGAGTCTCTGAGGTAAAGAGATGGTGCACAGAGCTGTGGTGTGAATGTGGTTTGTTTTCCGAGGGCTCATGTGTTGGAGGACTGGTCCTCAGTGAGGTGATGTGGATGCAATAGGATATGAGGTTTTTTTAAGAGGTGGAGCCTAGCAGGAGGCACACAAGTCTTAGGGTCATGTTTTAGAAAGGGACCTGAATTAATTCTTGTAGGGATGAGCTGTTATAGATGGCTGTTATAATGATGACTAAGCGCCCACTCCCGCTGCTTTTGTCTCTTAACCCATGATGAGATCTTTTGATCCAACACATGCTCTTGCATGGTGCCTGTACTGGCTGGTTTTGTGTGTCAACTTGATATAAGCTTGAGTCTCTCTATAGAACGAGAAGGAGCCTCACTTTGCGAGGAAATGCCCAGAGATCCCAGCTTGCTAGGAGCATATTTACGAATCAATCTACTCGTATCAAGTGAGGAAAGGCTCACGAGCCCGATGGTGCGTTGGTCGCCTAGCCTGTTGTGGTCCTGAGGTTAACTGGGTAAAACAAGCACGTGCTTGAGAAAAGCTTAGAGGGAAGGCCCAAGTCCACGTAACCAGCACCTAGTCCATGGCCTCGCTGTGCATCAGCTCATGTGCGTTACTGGGTGACTTCCACTATCCCTCGTTTCAGGTTCGCATCGTTCTGGAAGCATACCTTGGCACGTGTGCAATGAAACAGCAATATTGCTTGTTAACGTCGCCTAAGCCAAACAAACCCTTTCCTCTCCCTCATACTTCTCGTCGTTTTATTTGGTTCATCGGCGTGTCTCATGGGTGCAAGACAATTGAGAGAATACAATTCCATAGACTCTCTCAGTGCCATTTACCACTGGGGCATCATCAGGTGCGCCTTAACACCAATAGCGAGGTCACCTGATTTGGAGTTTTAGCTTCTAAGATGTGAGCTAAATAAAACCTTTTCTTTGTAAATTGCAGCTTCAGGGTTTTTGTTTCTAACAGGCCCCCAGACCTTTGCAAAACGGATGCTCTTCTGAACTTAAAACCCAGCATGCAAGCCCCAACACCTGCTGAAACAGGAACTAAGACCTAATTCATTAACGATGTAGTCCATAGTTCCAGGAAGGTCCCTAAATGGACAAACCTTGCCTTTTGGCTTTTGGAGTTCTGCTTCTTGCTAACTGAAGTGTGACAACCATGATGTGTTTTTTGTGCACAAAAGACAAAGGGCTCTGAAGCTCAGAACTGCATGATTTAAGAAGGTTCCCCTTGTAGCCACTGGCCAGCATAAAGACTTTTTTTCAGTATTAAGAGTGACTGTATGGTGGTCTCTGGGGCTTACCGCAAAACAGGGTTATTTAGTATTGTGGTTTAGATCTGTCATATCCACAAAGGCTCAGGTACTGAGGACGTGGTTTCTAATTCAGCAATGTTAAGGGGTGGGTTTTTGGAATGCCTGGATCATGAGAGCCCGACTTAACAATGGGGGATGTATCTTTTCTTAGTCTCTTTTTTTCTCTTGATCTCTCTCTCCACTTCCCATTCCACGAGTGAATTGCTGTCTTTTGACTGTACTCTCTGCCACAGATTCCATCTCACAAACCCAGAAACAACAGAGCCAAGCAACTGTAGACTGGACTTCAGAAATTTTGAGTGAACATAGTAAATATTTATTCTTTATGGTGTTTTTCTTTGTTTATTTGTTTGTATTTTGAGATAGGTCTCACTGTGTAGCTTTGGCTGGTCTGAACTCACTGTGCAGACCAGGTTGGACTCAGATCTCTCCTTTTGCTCCCTAAGTGCTGGGATTAAAGGTGTGTGCCACCATGCCTGTCCCTCGTTTAGGTGTTTATTTTTATTCACAGCAATAGAAGTTAACACAAAGGGTGGCATGTCAGTTCACATTCCCATTATTACTATGTTAAATCAAAGGCTTTCTCTGTATAAGAAGAAAATGTTATCATTGGAGAGGCACAGTTGAATGATTTGCCAACTAACATTTCTCATCTGAGGAATCTTTTAGGATGGTTCTATTTCAGTTACCTTTCTTGTGCTAGAACAGCCAAGAGAAGCAACAAGTGAGAAGGAGGAAGTCAAGGTGACAGACTGGCTCCTGCCCATGGCAGCAGAGTTGTGACCGAGTGGTTATGTTGTGGTTACAGGTAGGAGCTGAGAGAGCTTGCATTAGATGTGGGCTAGACTATCATCCTCAAAGGCTCACCCCTGTGACCTACCTCTGCCAGGCTGCTTGCTTTTCAAAGATCTTCTGCCTCTCCAAACATCTCCACCAACTGAATGCCAAGTGTTCAAACACATGAGCAGGTGGGAGACATTTCATATTTAAACCATAGGGGCAAGCAATTTTGAGCAAGCAACTCATATGATGTTCACTTGACATACCCCCATATCCTTCAGCCCTGATAGGGTAGGAGTAGGATCCATACTCCATCACATCCCTGTGAACTGAAAAGAAAGTCTCTTCTTTACGTAAAGGAGATCTTTGAAGAGATGGTAAGCATATTAAAGGCACTGATTAGAGGCTGGAGAAAGGGCTCAGTGGTTAAGAGCACTGACTGTTTCTCCCAGAGGACCTGGTTCAATTCCAGCACCACATAGCAGCTCAGAACTGTCTGTAACTCCAATTCCAGAGGCTCTGACACTTCACATCAATGCCATAAAATAATTAAATTATTAAAATCATTAAAAAATAAAGCACCATGCCGGCGTGTGTGGCGCACGCTTTAATCCCAGCACTCGGGAGGCAGAGCCAGGCGGATCTCTGTGAGTTCGAGGCCAGCTGGGCTACAAGTGAGTTCAGGAAAGGCGCAAAGCTACACAGAGACCCTGTCTCGAAAAACAAAAAAAAAAAAAAAAAAAAAAAAAAAAATATAAGGCACGACTAGATCTTTTCTTTTTATCTTGTCCTGTCTCAATACCTTCAAGTGTGGTTCTTTGAGTGGAATGAACACTTTATGGTGGGACTGACACAATCCTGTTTGACATTCAACTATTTGAAATGAGATTTCCTGAAGGTCTGAAAGGAAGATGATGGAGGGGGATGTTGGAAAGGAGGTGTAGACTATTTATAGGAGAGGCAAAAATGATAGGAAAGAGATTGGACTAATTTTATCTGACAGGGTTGTCATGTCATCCCTTAACTGTTGATTTGGGACAAAAGCTTAAACTGTTTCTTCAACTGCAAAGCTAGAGTAATAATGTCTCTGTAATATAGGGTTGTCTCAACAACTGAGTGAGCTAAGAGAACTGGAAACAGTAATTGGCAATGATAATTGCTCATCAAATATTAACCATTACAGTCATTACTAAAGACTTAGGGAAGGGAAATATGTGTTACATTTTCAACATGACAGTTTTGAACTTTGGGCAGAGTGACTTTTGTGAACATTGTAGAACAGTAATTTGCTGTATTGAGAATCTTTTATGCTTTTCCTCTCATCAGTGCTTTTGTCCTTAGACTTTGTGGGCCGTGGCCTCTGGTATGGTTGCTCTAGATCTCTGAGGTGGTGTTGCCTAGTGGAAGGAACTCTTGAGGGATGGCAGAACCATTTCCAGTTCTATCTCTGCTATTTCCTGACAGGAAATAAACCATACTATCATTATTTAGTTTGTACATTTGTCCAGATTTCACAAGCTATCGTACTAATGTCCTTTTCATGTCTAGCTTCTGTCTTAGGACTACACATTTCAAATGATGGCTTACCTATGTTGTGTTGGAACAGGGTTTCTGACATCAGATACTTTAAAGTCAAAGAGATTTAGTTAGTGGAAGTGGAAAGTCTAGTATCCCATCTGTTAGTCCAAGGTGAGGGCCTTCTGGACACACCATGGTGATGGGGTATGCATGCATAGGAAATCCAGAAAGATATTACAGTGTGGAAAAGGAAGCAGGAGACTGAGGAAGAGGCAGAGCTTATTTTATTTAAAACTCACTGTCGCTTTTCTTTTTTCTTCCACGTGTCCCCTAGCCAGGCCGCAGGACTCCTCTCTTTGCAGCGGCGGCTGCGGGTGCAGGGTCCGAGCTTTGGCGGCACGAGTCATGGCTGGACAGGCTTTCAGAAAGTTTCTCCCGCTCTTTGACAGAGTACTGTTGAAAGGAGTGCCGCCGAAACCGTGACCAAAGGTGGCATCATGTTTCCGGAAAAGTCTCAAGGAAAAGTATTGCAAGCCACAGTGGTGGCTGTGGATCAGGCGCAAAGGCAAGGGTGGAGCAATTCAGCCAGTCAGTGTGAAAGTCGGAGACAAAGTTCTCCAGAATACGGAGGCACAAAGTAGTTCTAGACGACAAGGATTACTTCTTATTTAGAGATGGTGACATTCTTGGAAAGTATGTGGAATGAAATCACTGTGAAATGGTGTCACATGAAGCTGCCCATTCCACTGACGGTCTGAACTATCATCATGTAAATAATTTCCATGCCTCCTTTATAAATAACTGATGATGGCCAAACTAATGACAGCCATTGTCTCTGAGTTTAGTTTCACTGTACTGTTATAAACATTTCCAAATAAAGTTGTAAATGAAAAAGCCCAACTCACTGTCACAGGACCAATCCACTCTTTCAGACCAGCATCAATCTCTTGTGAGGGTGGTGCCTCAATACCTAGACGACTTTAAAATATAATCTCATAAATGTTAAAAATTAAGTATATTACATAAAATTAAACTATAATTAAATTGCTTTTCTCCTTCCTTTCTGTGGGGGCACAGAGGCTCCTAGTTAGGCCTTACTCAAGGTCAGAAAGTCCGAGCTTGATTTGCCCAGTAGGGCATAATGGAATGATTTGCCAAGGGTGTGGTTACCAGGTTTTGAAGGCTACACTTGTTGGTGCTTTATACCTCGACCTTGAAAGGGGGAGGTCTTTTGCTCCTCCCCTTGGTGATGTATAAAAAGCCCATTGGAATTAAACTGGGGGCGGGGAGGGAGATTAGGTATTGACCAGGGCCTCCCGAAGCTATCCTGTGTCTCTGTCTTTCTCATCATCTCTGTCTTGTTTTGTGTATGCATTGTTGATGTACCAAACCGTCTTATTAAATAAGAAACACAGAAACAATGTAAAAGAGAAAGCCAAGAGGTCAGAGCTCAGAGCTAAATCTCACCCTTCCTTCTGCTGTCCCAGCTTCGCGAAAAGAGACCTACTTCCTGTCGGTTCGTTTTTTTAAAGTATGTTGTTCTGCCTTCTCATTGGTTGTAAACCCAACACATGACTGCCTCGTCACTGTCTTGAATGTACAGCCCCCTAGGTCTTAAGGTATATGTCTCCATGCTGACTGTATCCTGAACACACAGAGATCTTATGGGATTAAAGGCGTGTGCCACCACCGCCAACTCTTGCTATGGCTCTAATAGCTCTGACCCTGAACACACAGAGATCTTATGGATTAAAGGCGTGTGCCACCACCGCCACACTCTTGCTATGGCTCTAATAGCTCTGACCCCCAGACAACTTTATTTATTAACATACAATCAAAATAATATTTCAGTACAATTAGATTACACCACAATGCATATATACTTTTATTAACTATGGTGACTCACAAACTGTTTTGTGTAGGAATGGAACTGTTTTGTGGAACTGTTTTGTACAGGAATGGAATGAGTAGGAGTTGGGATAAAGTTTTTGCTGCTAGACTGGAGCAGCTCAAATGCAGAAACATTTCCTTATTCTTTGTATGGATAATGTTAGTCTGTATTAATGTGCCCTATGTTTTGTAGCAAGAAGTGTAAATAGTTCTATTAAGAAAATTACTTTTGGATGTTTGCTAAAGTTTATGAAGTATAAATAGTTCTATTAAGAGTTGCTTTTTAGCTGGGAGGTGGTGGCACACACTTTAATCCCAATACTTGAGAGCAGAGGCAGGCATATTTCTGTGAGTATGAGGCCAGCTTTGCTATAGAGTGAGTTCCAGGCAAGGCTCCAAAGCTACACTGAGAAACTCTGTCTCAAAAACAACAACAACAACAACAACAAAAAAGATTGGCTTTTGATGTAAGTTTGTGAGAATTGTAATTGTGTATAGTAATATTCATAATAGAATTAATGATATATAATAATGCTAATAAACCAAGGGATGGTGGTGCTAAGGAGTCCTTAGATTTGATGTGGTTGCACCAGGAGTTTTTTGATTTATTTGATGCAGTTGCATTAGTTTATTGATTTTAAAAAAGGTTTGAGGCAGGTAAAACTGCTATAGACATCCTGGATCCATTAAAAGGGCCATTCTATCTTGATCATCCTCTATTCCTTTACTAGGGTATAGCAGCCATAAGAAGCAGGTGTATTGCTATGACTATTTCAGCTATTTGCAAGTTCTTAGTGGAAAAGCTGCTTCAGAGTTGCATGGAGTTAGGCTCTGTACCTTCCTTTGCCAGAGGCTGTAGCTAAAGATGGATGAATCCTTTTTGCCTGCTGTCAACTAAGACAGGGCACACTTGGTGGAAAGTGTGTTCCAAAGACTGGTAAGACTGGATGGTTGAAGAAGGCAACCTAATACAGGCATAGTCATCTGAGGGGTCTGAGGGACTATTTATGTGATAAAGAAGGGGAAATCTGTGGGGGCCCACAGGGACTTTGTAGTAAGGCCTTACTTGAGGTCAGAAAGTCTGAGCTTGCTTTGCCTAACAGGGCTGCATAATAGAATGATTTGGCCAAGGGTGTGGTTACCAGGTGTTTTGAAGGGTCTACACTTGTTGTACTTTTTACCTTGGCCTTGGGTGGGGGGATCTTTTGCTTCTCCCCTTGCTGATGTAAAAGCCCATCATGATTAAACTCAGGGGGACTGGGTATTGACCCAGGGCCTTTCTGAAGCTATCCTGTTCTCTGTATTTCTCATAATCTCTGTCTATATTTCTATCCAATACTTCCTCATTCTCTCTCCACCTCCAAGAACCCTTTGACAGGTCAGAGTTAGCCTCTGACACCTTTCCTTCTCCAACCCTTACCATGATAACTTCCTTTCACTTCCTCTTAAATTGATGGACTCTTTTTATTTTTATTATTATTACACATACATCTGTATATTCATAAACATATAAATAAACCTGATGAGTCTGTTTAGTGTGGCTTGGGTGTATATGATTTCAGGGCTGATCACTTTGTATTGGATAACTAATTAGGGGCTTATCCCTGGAAGAAGCTACTTCTCCTTTACTAGCAGTCATTAGTTGCCTGTAGTTCTTTGTCTGGAGTTGGGTCTCTGATATTTCCCTTTCTCTCTTAGCATGTCTTTTGATAATATCTCGTTCAAACCAGCACATTGTTGAGGTACCATGGCACACCTTCCTTATCTTTTTTTTTTTTTTTTTTTTTTTTTTTTTAAAAGGCAATCTACAGCAACTTTCCAGTCTATTGGCTCTTACAGTTAATCTACTCACCTCTTCCTAGCTGTTCCCTGAGCCTTAGGTACAGGAGTTGTGTGGTAGATGTATCTGTTAGGGTTGGGCTCCACATGCTCCATTGCTCTCTGTACTATGACCAGTTGTGTTTTCTGTAATGGTCTCTGTCTGCTGTGAAGAGAAGATTCATTGATGCTGGATGAGAGTCACACTTATCTGTGGTATAAGGAGAAGATTTAGAATGTAGTTAGGAATAATGCTGGTCTAGTAAGCGGCAGTACTGGGTTCTTTTCTAAGATCCATGACCTCCCCAGCCCCAGGTAGTTGGCTAGGTTTCTAGTACCAAACATGATTTCCCTGCTGTTGAGTGGTAGGTCACATATTTGCAGGGTTCCCCACTCTTCTGTCCCCACATTGGTGCCCAAGCTTCCAGCATCTGAACCTATGAGGGGAACACACCATGATAGTTGTGTTTCCTTACTTTTCTCAATCTGGGTCAGGACCTTGGTCTTTATCTTCCGTGATCTTGATCCTGATCCTGATATTATTGATGATGATTGGCCAATTGTTTTGTAGATTGTTTTTCAGTTTTGATTTGTCTGGTATTTTCTGATAATTTATTAAAGTGCATTTTGGGTAAGGATATCATAGATATGATGCTATGGCCTTATAAGTTCATTATGTTGGGAGGTACCTAATATCAATTAGTGTTTAACTGAATATTGATTGTGTAAAATTGCTTATGCAGTTAAAGTGAAACTGATATTTTGGATATAAAATTGCCATTTCTCTTGTCCATAAAGTCTTATAGAAAGATTGTTTGAGATTACATAAATATATTCTTTGTCCTGCCTCTCTAATTTAGCATGGTACTTGACTTACAATGAGTTTATAAGGGCATCAGAGATCTATAGCTCTATAATTTTAAAATCAAGATATAATCCCAATTGTAGGCTGAGGAGCACCTTTCTTTTATCCATTTTCATGGGCTTAGCTTCTCCCCACCATATAAACATTTAAAGATGAAATAGGCACAGCCAGGTTTATTCAAGTCAATGTGAAGCAAACTCTGAAAGGAGCAGCTTCCCTGGCCTAGCAATCTACCCACCATCTATTTGCATGGAATTTACCATGTAGTGTAATTTGGATTTTCTGTATTTGATAACATATGAAGAACACTGAGCCAGTGTTGAAGGTTCATGACTAAGGGCCATATCGGAAATATACAGGTATGTTTTGGAATGAGTAGGGGCTGTGGTGGTTTAAATAAGAATGGCCCCCATAAGCTCATATATTTGAATGCTTAGTCACAAGGGAATGTGTTGTAGAATATTTAAGGTGTGTTACAAATATTGTACTTGTTTAACTCTGTGATGCTGTATTACTGTGCCTGTCTAAAACACCTGCTGGTCTAATAAGAGCTGAATGGCCAATATGAGGGAGGAGAGAGAAATAGGCAAAGCTGGCAGGCAGAGAGAATATATAGAAGGAGAAATCTGGAAGAAAAAGAGTAGTAGCCAGAGAGAGAGAAGGATGCTAAGGGCCAGCCACCCAGCCAGCAATGAAGTAAGACTAAGAGTAAGATTTACAGAAGTAAGAGAACATTAAATTCCCAGAGGAGAAGGGTGATGGGATAATTTTTAAAAAGCTAGCTAGAAAAAAGCCAAGCTAAGGCTGGGCAATCATAATTAAGAATAAGTCTTTATGTGTGATTTCTTTGGGAGCTGAGTGGTGGGCCCCTCAAAAGAGTAAAATACCAAAACCAACAGGAATGTATACTGGAAAGTATTGTCAACTTGATACAGGCTGGAGTCCTTTAAGAAGAGCAAACCTCAATTGAGAGAATGCCTCCATGGGATCAGGTTGTAGGCAGACCTGTAGAGCATTTTCTTAATTGGTGATTGATGGGGAGGCCCAGTCTATTGTGGGGTGGGACCATTATAGAAAGCAGGCTGAGCAAGCCATGAGGAGCAATCCAGTAAGCAGCACCTCCATGGCCTCTGCATCACCTCCTCCAGGATCCTGCCCTGTTTGAGTTTCCTGTCCTCACTTCCTTTGGTGATGATCAATGTGGATGTGTAAGCCAAATAAACCTTTCTTCCCCAACGTGCTTTTTGGTCATGGTGTTTTATTACAGTAATAGTAACCCTAACTAGTACAAGTTGGTAGCATAAGTTGGGTATTTATGTGACAGACCGCCCATGCTGTTCAACGACTTTGGAACTTTATGCAAGAAAAGCCATTGAGTATTCAATGTGTGGTGAACTGTTCTGTAGGAGCTTGGAAGGGAAGAATGTTGAGTACAATGTAGAAGATGGGGTCTGGTTTGTGAACTCTCAGAGGGAAGTTTAAAGACTTTATTGGGTCATTTGTATTTTGAATTAAGATTCTGTGGTCCTGGTTAGCTGGAGCTGAAGGATCGGTGGTGATTAACAAGAACAGAAGTACTAAAATGAAACCTTTGCTTTGCTGGGATACTGGGACACTCAATCCTGGTTGGCTGGAGCTGAAAAATTAGTGATCCTGAGTAAGGCATTCCAGACCCAGAAAGACAAACATGATATGTACTCACTTATAAGTGGATATTAACCACAAAGTAAATTATAACCATGCTATAATCCACAGACCCAAAGAAGCTAAGTAACAAGGAGGCTCAAGGGGAGACACATGAATCTCACTATGAAGGGGAAATAGAATAGACATCACAGGTAGAGAGAGAGGGAGTGGTCTAGAAGAGGGAGGTGAGCATGGGAACAGGAGGGATCAAGTTGGGAGGAAAGAGGGAGAGAGCAATGGGAGAGACATCTAGAACCAGGGGCATCTCTGGAGTGAGCTAGAAACATAGTGCAATGGAAATGCCCAGGAATCTATGAAGGTGACCCTACCTAAGACTTCGAGCAATAGGGGATATGGAGCCTGAACCAGCCATTGCCTGTAGCCCGGCAAGACTTCCAGTGAAGGGATTGGGACACCAACTCAGCCACATAACCTACGGCCTACAATTTGTCCTGCCTATAAGATGTGCTGGGGCACAGGTGGGGCAGAAACTGTGGGAGTGGCCAACCAATGACTGGTCCGGCTGGAGACCCATGCCATGAGAGGAAGCCCACCCCTGACACTGCCTGGGGGGCCAGGACCCAGAGGCAGGATGACCCAGAGACCTAGGATAGAACAAAACACGAATGGCAAGACAAAACAAAAACCCAATGAAATTTTCCAAATGATACTCATAGATCTGTGTCTAGCCCAGTTGCCACCGCAGAGGCTTCACACAGCAACTGATGGAAACAGATGCAGAGACCCACAGCCAAACATTATGCAGTGCTCAGGGAAATCCTGTGGAAGATGGGGAGGAAGGATTGTAAGAGCCGGGGGTCAAGGACACCACAAGAAAACCCACAGAATCAACCAACCTGGTCTCATAGGGGCTCACAGAGACTGAACCGACAACCAGGGACCTGCATGGGACTGACCTAGGCATATATATTATAATATATATATATATATTATATATATATATATATATTAACAGCTGTTTTAGTTTGGTCCTCTAACAGTGGGAGTAGGGGCTGTCTCTGACTCTGTTGCCTGTTTTGGGGACACTTTCCTCCTACCAGGTTGCCTCATCAAGCCTTAATAGGAGAGGAGGTGCTAGTCTTACTGCAACTTGATGTACCATGGCTGGTTGCTATCCATGAGAGGCCTGCCCTTTTCTGAAGAGAAATGGAGGAGGAAGAGGAGGAGGAAGGGAAACTGTGGTTGGCATGTAAAACAAGCAAGCAAACAAAAAACCAAAACCAAACCAAAAGAAGAGAGCAGCATTGTAGAGTTGAAATCTTAGTGGTTCCCGAGAATCAGCCACAGAAGCTGTGTTCCAGAGGTGGCCAAACTTGGTAGTTAATGTAGAGTCACCCAGGTGGTACTGGTTTTGAAGGCATGAAGGGGTCATGGAGAGCAGCTGAGGCTTGGCACTGTGAGAAGCCAGGAGAGGCCATTGTGAAGGTGCAGCCTCAGTGGCAGTTGAAGGCCCAGGACTGAAGGGATCATGCAGAGAAGGTGAGGCTTGGCGCCATGAAGGGAGCCTGTGAGAGGTTGCTGGCCAAAGTGCAGCCAGTTGCAGCAGAAGACTCCAGCATTTTGGAGGTGCCAGTTCTGAGGAGTGACCACTAGAACAGCAGTGGAGTAGACATTTTGGAGGTGCCAGTTCTGAGGGGTGACCACCAGACCAGCAGTGGAGTGGAGCCTGGCAGAACTGTGTGTGCTGCAGAGGCAGAGTCAGAGGAGTTACCTCAGCCCCTCGAGGAGCCCAGAAGACCACGAGTGAATCCCAGACATTGGACACTGAGTTATTTACATTTTTGGAGTTTGGTTTTGCTTTAATTTGATTGTGACCGTGCCCTGGTTCTTCCATCTTGAAGTAAAGTGTTTAATTTGTTTTTGATTTTTATAGGAACCCACAGTAGAGAGGCTTTGGATTTTAAAGGACTTCAGATTTTAAAAGACTGACTGTTTTAAGAAAACTGAATTTTTATGTGTTTGAATTTGTAAAGACTGTGGGATTTTTAAAGTTATTTATATTTTTAACATAAATTAAAAGATCTTGGAGATGAATGAGAAAGAAAAAGTTGTGGTTTAACAGTGATGTGTTTCTGTGCCAAGTTGACAAGGGGTCAATTGTGCTGGATAGTTTTGTGCAGCTTGACACAAGTGGGAGTCATCTGAGCAGAGGGAACCTCAACTGAGAAATATACCTCCATGGGATCAGGTTGTAGGCAGGCCTGTAGGGCATTTTCTTAATTGGGAGGGCCCAGCCTACTTTGGGTGGCGCCATCCTGGGTTGGTGGGCCTGGTTCTATAAGAAAGCAGCCTGAGCAAGCTATGAAGAGTAAGCCAGTAAGCAGCACCCCTCCATGGTTTCTACATTGGTTCCTGCTCTGTTTGAGTTCTTCTCCTGACTTCTTCAGTGATGAACAGTGATAGAGAAGTGTAAGCCAAATAAACCTTTTCCTCCTCAACTTGCTTTTGGGTCATGGTGTATCATAATAGCAATAGTAACCCTATCTAAAACAGAGTGGAAATCTTTGATAGGGTTAGAAGGATTAGTAATGTGCCCTTTTTGGAGGAATTGTGTCACTGGGGGTGGACTTTGAGGTTCAAAATTCCATGCCAGACCAGTCTCTCTCTGCCTGTGGATCAGGATGTAGCTCTCAGCTACTGCTCCAGAACCTGCCTGCATGCTACCATACTCCTTGCCATGATGATAATGGACTAAGCCTCTGAAACTGTAAGCCAGCACCCATTTAAATGCTTTCTTTCATATGAGTTGCCCTGTATCTTTAGACAATATAACAGTTACTGGGACAGGGGAGAGAGGTAGGTTATCAGAAGCAAGGCTGGTGCTTAGAACTGAAAAAGAGGTGTCATAAGTTGCAAAAGTTGTAACAAAAGGACCCAAAGGTCAGTTATTTCAAGGAGAGAGTTAGATAACCCCTTGATGCCTTAATAGACGATGGCTTCCCTTACTAAACTTGGGAAGGACAGGGCCGTGGGTGGGAAGCTAATGTTTTGTTTTGGAGGGTCTCATGTATCTCAGGCTGGCTGCAGACTTGCTCTGTAGTTGAGGATGACTATGAACTTCTGCTCCTCCTGCCTCTGCCCCTTGAGCATTGGGATTATAGATGTGTACCACCATGCCTGGTTTATGCGGTGCTAGAGAATCAAACTCAGGGCTTCCTACATGCTAGACAATCACTATCAATTGAGCTATACCCCTTACCTTCAGTGAGCTCAGTTTTGAACATGTTTGCAGCCGCAGCAATGGGGAGCATATTGTCTCGTAGGTGGCTGTATCTGGAACTTGGGAGGACCCTTCGTTAGAATGAAGTGTCACAGCATGTACAAAAATAAGAGCAAAGCCAAGGAAGGGCCCAGGGATAGGGGAGGCTTGAGGGATTGTCAGTGTTAGGTGTGAGTAGCCAGGAGAGAAGCCAGAGATCCAGAACAAAGCCAGGAGAGGGTTGAGTCATCAAGGAGAAAGAAAGTTTGTTTGAAGAAAGTCAGGTTATCCAGCTATGCAAAAGCCACAGGGAGTCAAATAACGCAAGACTGAGCTGAACTGCCATAATTGGATTTGGCCTTCACGTGGGCATAGGAGATTTTATTGAATTTATGTAATGAAATTTGTGGAGCATCAGGAACAGGTTGAAAAGTCTCTACTTTCAAGATGCTTTCCCTGGCTAGTTCTACACCCTCTTGCTGAACTCATTAGAAGACATTTAAATGCATCCCTTCTGAGCTGGACATCCCCTAGAGATCATTCTATACCTCTGGGATGTAGGGAATCCTACAAGACTGGGAAATTAGGGCCCTCTGGTCATGAGATGCTCAGGTACACCATGAATCCATGTCGTAACCCAGAGCTCCCTTACTGCTCTGGCACTGAGGCATTTCTTTATAGCAATTTTTGAACTGTTCCTAGCTCACACAGTCACTCTCTAGTTTTGTAATTCATTAGATTATAGTTTTGTTTTCTTTGGTCATAGATGATAGGAACTAAGCTACTACTTTGCTTTCTCTCTGCCTTCCAGTTTGACTTTTATATTTCATGATCTATTTTTTAGACAGAGAAAAATGTAATAATACAGTTATTCAATAAAAATCATGCAAGAGGGTGGAAAGAGTCTAAGAGCTGGAGTATGAGGAGGAGTGCTGTGAGGTGCTGTCCTCTGGACATGACAGGGCCATTGCAATCATGAACTCACATCACCTTTGGTTACCTATATACGACCTGTATAAGGCCAGTTTCAGACAAAATGCTGTCTGAGGTGCGAGAGGAACTCACTCCTAACTGAAGAGCTGTTGTCAGTTTATAGCTACTTGGGGGGAGAGTTATCCTTCTTTAGGGATGTGGCCACTGGTCGGTCACCCATGCTCCAGCTCAAGGCCCCATATACATAGCACTAACTGGACTTAGTGGGTTAGTAGAGAAAAAGAAGACGTGAAGTTAGGGAGGTGGGCATGTTGGGAGAGAACTATGGGGCACTGCAGAGCACAAGTGGGAATGGATCCGATCACATTTCATTGTGTGTTTGTATGAAATTGGCAAAGAATAAATAGATTTAGTAAGAACAACAACAGAACAAGATAGTCAGAAGACACTTAGATGTGGTGGGACTGATGAGTGAACAGAAGTATATTTTAGTAAATAACATTTCTTTTAAGCTTTAATGTTGAATCAGGTAGCTCAAGAGCCACATAGTCTGGGCATTAGAAGCTAGCTGCAAATGTAGGCACTCGATGAGTGTGCAGCTAGAGGAAACGTCTGCCCCTGTAGCTCTGTGTGTGAGCAGGTGCTTCTCTGAAATCCCTGTTCCTGAAGCAGTAGCCGTAGAAACCCAGCACTGTGCATGTCTACAGAATGAAGAGTTGAGGGGGTTTGGAAGACTAGCCAGTGTAGTGGTGTCACGTGACTTTGCCTCACAGGCCTCTGACAGACCAAGATTATGCCCCACTTTGGCTTGGTGAACCAATGAGTTCATTGGAAGGAGGAGCATGGGTGACTCTAAGGTAGTTCCTTGGAAGTCTTTGGGTAACCTGAAAGCAGCTATAGTACTGATGAGTCCCACCCACTGCATGGATGACTCACAGGGAACTGGACTATCAGAGTCCCCTGGGTGACTTATGAGCGGTGACATTTCTGAGGAGTACTGAACTGTCAGTCACCTTTTACTGTCTATCTTAGGGTTTCTGTTGCTGTGGAGACACCTGTGACCACGGCAACTCTTCCAAAGGAAAAACAGTTGGGGTGGCTTACGTTTTCATAGGTTTAGTCCATTATCATCATGGTGCTCCATGGTGGCGTGCAGACAGACATGGTGCTGGAGCAGGAGCTGAGAGTTCTACATCTTGACTCACAGGCAACAGGAAGTGGTTTGTCTCACTGGGCATGGCTTGAGTATTTATGAAACCTCAAAGCTCACCTCCACAGTGACACACTTCCTCCTAATAGTGCTATCCCCTTTGGGGCCATTTTCTTTCAAACCACCATACTGCCTACCTAAACTAAGGGAGAGAAGAGACCTCATGAGCCTTGAGATTCTCCCTTCCTTCCACGAGGACATGTTACTAGGCTACATTAACGTCTCCTGCAGGTGATCACACTCATTGAAGATGATACTTTTCATGTATGTAAAATTCTGGAGAAACATACACACAAGTAGGCATTTAAAATGTTTAGCCAGCCAGAATCCATTTGTCTTTTGTTCTAGTTTGCTTTTCTGATGTTGTGATAAAACTAAAACCAAGTTGAGGAGGAAAGGGTTTATTTCAGCTTACACGTTATAGGCAATCGTTGTGGCCAGCCAGGGCAGGACCTCAAAGCCAGGACCTGGAAGCAGGAACTGATGAAAGACCATGAAAGAATGCTGTTTGCTGGCTTGCTTGACTGTTTTTTTATATAGCCCTGAGCTCACCTGCCCTGAATGGCTGGACCTTCTGACATTAATTATCAATTAAGAAAATGCTCCACAGGTATGCTCATAGGCCAGTGTGATGGATACAGTTCTTCAATGGAGATTTCCTCTTCCTAGGTATGTCAAGTTGACAGCCAAGATTAGCCATAATACCTTGCTAGAAACACATTTTCTTTTGAGGAGAAGCTTCTTTGTGACTGGAGTTGGCGAGCTGTATTACCCTGCCCAGGTCTGTGTAACAAAACACCACACTCTGCCAGGTGTTAACATTACTTGTTCATTTTCTCACATGGGCTGGAAAGCCAAAGACTAAGAACCCAGAGGTATGGGTTTCTGGTGGACTCTTCCTAGCTTGTAAATGTCCATTTTGGCCTCATGTAGACTAAGGAAACTTCTGAGCATGAGGAGACGGGGAGGAGACACAGAATAGTAACTTCCTTTTCTTGTAAGGGTGCCTGTCTTATCTAATCACCCCAATCTCATTTAAATGTAATTATTCTCCTTACAACAAATACAACCACATTAGAAGTTGGAGCTTCAAAATGTGAATTTTAGGGAGGGTAAGACGCAAACTTTTAGTCATACCAAAATCCTTCCCTCTTTCCTTCCTCCCTCCCTGCCTTCTCTCTCTCTTTCTCTTTCTCTTCTCTTTTCTCTTCTCTTTCTCTTTCTCTTTCTCTCTCTCTCTCTCTCTCTCTCTCTCTCTCTCTCTCTCTCTCTCTTCTTGTTCTTTTTTCTTCTTTAAAACAGAGTTTCTTTGTGTAGCTCTGGCTGTCCTGGAACTCACTCTGTAGACCAGGCTGGTCTTGAACTTACAGAAATCACCTGGCGCTGCCTCAGGAGTACTGGGATTAAAGGCACGTGTTACCACGGCCCAGGTTCAAAGTCATTTTCTGTGCTGAGAAATAGTAACTCTGTGTGACTTTCTCAAGTCTGCTGTGTTGGTCAAGGTAGCAGTCAATTTAATGAAAGCAAGGGCCCGTCGACCACCATCAGTCCCCTCTACTTTTCTTAGACTCTGTGGCATTTCTTGAGCCACCCTGTCAAGCAAGCAGGTGACCGGAGGCTCAGTGATGTCAGATGCCAAGCTCAGGACTGGTTGGGTGGAAAACGGTTGGCACTGCTCTCTCACTTCTGGCTCCATGCTGCAAGAAGCTGGCAATGCTCACCTCTATTTTCTTTTTCTTGCTTGCTCCACATTCCGAGGCTCGAGTACAGCTGGTTGGCAATTCTTCCCTAAGGCTCTGCCACTCACCGTCTTAAAGTTTCTTCATCTGCCTGCTACACCAGGCACGGGGGCTATGGTAAGTTATCCTAAGCAAAGATCTCTGACCTAGAAATGGATACCGATGGATCTGTTAGATGGAAATTTGCATAAACCTGCCTCCAGGATGAGGCTGTTCTCAAACAGGCTGCGCTGAATACCTCACATGTGAAGAACGGCCAACTAGCCAGGGAGAGGTGCGTATGAACAGGACTCTGAAAAGCTTCTGGTTCCCACTCACCTCAGTTTGTTCTGCCCTGATATTCCCCTCTGCACCTGGAAATCACTCTGTATGAAGTAAACCACAGCACTTTCCAGAACTGTTTTTGTTTTTTCAACTGCAGATGTCCGGGAAACAGTAAACTCTTGTTTTGAAGTATTTTCAATAGAGCTTTTGATTCCATGAAGTTGAAATGGTTCCTGTTTATGCTTCTTACTGGTGATAGTTTAACTAGCTGGGTTTTGTTTCTCTGGAATTATGGTTTATTTTTTTTAAATGGTCTTCCTTTAGGAGTTTACCAGTCCCTGGAGCACATTGGTAGCTGAGGAAAAGGTATCCAGAGAAATTGAATTTTTTTTTATGTCTATGGAAAAAGTGGCCAGTTGCCATTATAAGATAAATCTAGAGCTTTCTTCTACAGAGTTCATGGACTAGTAAAATCCGAGCAATACTAAGCTTTTTTTTTTTTTTTTTTTTTTTTTTTTTTTTTTTTTTTTTTTTTTTGGTGGCAAGATAAAATATCTATTTTGGAAAGTGTCTATAAAATTAAGTCAAGATGGCCATTCAATTTCTGGCATTTGTTATGGGATCCTTACCTAATAGTTCTTTGCTCTTGTAAACTATCAAAGGGATAGTCTTTACTCTTGAGTTAGTTGGTCAAGTATGACAACAGTTGCCAAAATGTAGATGACTTATTGAAATGTCTGTCATTCTAGCAGGTAGATGTTACCACCTGACAGCATTTTACCAGCTCTTCCCACACTTCCCAATTAACATTGTCTCAGCAGACACTGGAAGTTCATAGGATGTAAACTTCTGGGTTTTACATGAGGGCTGAAGGGACAATATGATAAAAGGAGTATTTAGAGATAAATAATATGCATTTGTATTTAATTCAGACCATTATGGTGAACAGACAACCAGACTCCTCTTGAGCTCTATAAAAGGAAACCCCAAATATTAACTGGGACTCTTGAGTACTCTTATTCATACGGTCTGCTTTCAATCTTGATAAAAGATCCCTTTTTTAATCTGAATTATCCTTTCATTCTGAATAAATCTAGCTTGTTATTTCTACAAATATGTGTGATCCTTTAGTTTCAATTCTTTGTGTAAGAGGCCAAGGTCACGTGTCGCCCTGATTACCTTGTAAAATATTTAGTACAAATTATATGGAAATAAAAATGGGAACAGGGCAGGTTTCCCCAAAGTTTGCTTCTTAGAGTTTATGGATTAATGAGTAGGAAGTAGTAATTACAAGCTGGAAGATGGATGAGTAGAGGTATGAATGGAGAAGACAATAGGTATGAAAATGAATCATTGTTGGTGATGTGCATTTATTTTTTAATTGTGTCAAAATACAGAAGCACCTAAAAGGAGGAAGGTTTATCTTTGGCTTGCAGTTTCACATGGAAGACAAAGCAGCAGAAGCAGCTGTGGCTGTGTTAGCAGGAACTCGGAACTGGGACCTCACATCTCCCAGCCAGGAGGCCAGACTGGGCAATAAACTTCAAGGCTTGCCCTGCAGAGATCCACTTCCTCCAGAAGATCCCACCTCTCAAGGCTCCACAGCATCCCTGGAACAGCAGCATTACCTGGAGCTGCATCCTAATAGGTAGTCCCAGGGGCTTTGCTGAATGCATTACCAGGGAGCTTCAGGGATAGAATCTCCTTTATTAATTTACATTGTGCAACAAGTTTTCTCTTTTTAATTACTAGGTAATTAAAAGTTAACTTAGCTTTTGAGACAGGGCCTCATGTAGCCAAGGCAGGCCTCAAGCTCACTATGCAGCTGCAGATGGCCTTGAACTTGATCATCTTGCTCCATCTTTTAAGTGCTGGATCACAGAATGTGCCACCACACTCAACATTCTTTTCTTTTAGAGGAGAAACCCAATACCAAGGTCTCATACACAGTAAGCCCTGCAGTTGCTAATATAATTGAGGTCACTTGACTTCAAAGAGTAATAGTTATCAAGACTGGCTTGGGAGATCGCTCCCTGTCTGGAAGGCAGTGGTTTCTCTATGAAGGTAAGCCATCACCCTGAGGAGATGAACAATCACTTATGTTTCCTGGAAATATAGCCTGAAGCTTCTCTATGTGTCCACCAAGTGAGTGACATGACAGTTGTTTTTGATAGTTATCTACATTGGTGGAAATGGTGGTAGTGTCTCTTTCCATTATTGTCTACAGTTGATGAACACTGGTTATTTCAGTGTTTGGCTACTACAGTGTGGTTCTAGTAATGTTCTTATAAAAAGCGTTCATCGTTTTTTTTCTTGAGAAAAATGCTGGGCGAGAGGCACAAAACATTTGTCTTTAGAAGGCACTGCTAAGCATTTCTCCATGGCGCTTGCACCCATTTACCTTCTTCTTAGACGTGGTGTAGGAGATCCTGGCTAACTTTAATGTGACATGGCTTTGGATGGGAAAGCATGCAACGAGGGACATTGTTTAATCAACCTCAGGGACTGTACTGAGACAGGAATGTTATTAATGCCAAACAACTTCATAATTTGGAAGGTCACCGAAAATTAGGTTGTCTCAGCTGCAAAAGGAGAGAAATCAGGATCATCTAGGTCCTGACAGATGAAACAGTCACCTTCGCAGGCACCACTTGAAAACCTCATCCCATCCTTTACCATTTAATAGCAGGATATTATCCAAAGGTGAGCCAAACAACTCACTGTCATGCTGAGCCAAAAAGCCAGTTTAAATGATAGCCTTATGAAGGCAGTGACCTTTTTTTTGAGAATAATACAATTGTTTGTCTTAGAAGGGGGAACAGACTTTTTAAGTAACAATATAGCATTGTCCCTAACTTGTAGGTTTAGGTAAGACACTGAGAACTTCTAGCTCTGTCTTCACTTCTGTTTTGAAAGATAACAGCAGGGTTAGGTCTGGTGGCACAGGCCTATAATCCTAGCTACTCATAAGGCCAAGGCAGGAGATCACAAGTTCAAGGCCAGCCTTGGCAACTTAGTGAGACACTGTCTCACAGTAAACTGTAAAGAACATTGAGAATATAGTTTAGTAGGGGAATGCTTGCCTGTCATGTTGAGGCCCTTGGTATAGGAAAAGAGAAAAGAAAAGGCAGCATGCTTTTGATAATTGACTTTATTTCTACTTGATTGGGTTAAGGAATCCCCAGATGGTTATTAAAACCCTTTCTGCATGTGTCTATGAGGGTGTATCTGAGAGAAATTAACCTTGATGACTGTATACTGAGGGTGTGATTTATCCTCACCAGTGTAAGCATATATAATCCAGTCTACTGGGAGCCTGAAAAGATGTAAAGGTGGGAAAAAGGCAGACTTATCTTCTGGAGTTGTCAGGACATCCATTTCCTCAGACATCAGAGCTCCTGGCTGTCTGGCCTTTGGTCTCAGAGACTTGGACTAGTGCCAGCAGCAGCTCCCCACCTGGTTCTCAGGCTTTGGGGTTCAGATGGAATTCCACATCAGCTTTTTCTGTCCTCTGGCTTTCAGATGGTGTATCGTGGTAATCCCAGTCTCCATGATGGTGTTAGGCAATTCTTGGGCTAAATCCTCTTTCTTAAATATGTATATATTTTCTATCCTCTCTACATTCTCTAGAGAATCTTCTTAAATATAACAATATGGTAAAACAAACAAATAAACAAACATACCCTGGCTTTGAATCTCACATTAGTCTCCCTTTGCTCTGTGACTCTGCTCTGTGTTCCACTCTATGGTCTTGTTTGTTCAACTGTAACACACCAATATCATCACTTTTTCTGGGTCATGAGGACAATGTTTGAAAGTGTAAATGACATTTTTAGGTGAGACATAAAAAATTTTAGCTTGGGGATTGGAAAGCGGTTCAGTGGGTAGAGTGCTTGCTACACTGGCATGAGGACCTGAATTTGGACCTTCAGAATCTACATAAAAAGTCAGGCGTTGCTGGTCACACCTAATACTCCAGAACCTGAGAAGGGAACAGAAATAGAAGGCTCATGGGCTGTGTATTGAATAGATATGGAGAGAGTAGACAACCTTGTCTGTTCCTGATTTTAGTGGAATTGTACTGAGTTTCTCTCTGCTTAATTTGTTGTTGGCTGTAGGCTTTCTGTAAATTGCCTTAATTATGTTTAGGTATGTCCTTGTATCACTAATCTCTATAAGACATATAAAGGGTGTTTGTAGATGAATTTCTAATAGTCCTTATTAAATAAGAAGCACAGAATACAGGGGTGAAAGCCATAGAGATCAGAGAGAAATAGTGATAGCCACCAGCTAACTTTAGCTCACCACATCGCTGTAGCTTCCAAGAGAACTGAACCAGCTTCTTCCTGTCTAACCTGCACCTTTATTGCCTTGCTCTTCTCTTCTTCCTTGACTTGACTCTTAGCCCAGCCACCTCACTTCCTCATTACTGCCTGTCTATACAGACCTCCAGGTCTCTATGGTTGTACTGGATTAAAGGCTCATATCACCACGCTTGGCTGTGTCCTTGAACACAGAGACTCTGCCTGACATGTGATTGGATTAAGGGCATGTGCTACCACAACTTGACTTTTGTTTATGGATGGCTATCTATGTCCTTTGACCTCTAGGCAAACTTCATTTACTACCATACAAATAAAATATCACCACATTTCAGCACAAATAAATATTACCACAGATGTTGGATTTTGTCAAGATCTTTTCTGCATCTAATGAGATGATCATGTGGTTTACTTCTTTTAGTTTGTTTATACAATGGATTACATTTATTGATTTTCATATAGTGAACCATCCCTGCATCTCTGGGATGAAGCCTACTTGATAATAGTGGATGATCTTTTCGATGTGTTCTTGGATTCTGCTTGCAAGTATTTTATTGCATATTTTTACATCCATGTTCATAAGAAAAATTTTCTGTAATTCCTTTTTTTTGGTTGAGTTTTTATGTTTGGGTATCAGAGTATCTGTAACCTAATAAAATGATTTGGCAATGTTCCTTCTGTTTTTATTTTGTGGAATGATTTGAGGAGTATTGGTATTAGTCCTGTTTTTGAAAGGCTGGTAGAATTCTGCACTAAAACATCTGGCCCTGGGCTTTTTTTGTTGGGAGACTTTTTTTGACTGCCTCTATTTCTCTAGGGGTTATAGGTTTATTTAAATAGTTTATCTGATCTTGATTTAACTTTGGCAAATGGTACTAGTGGGAAAATTATCCATTTCTTTTAGATTTTTCTGTGGAGTATAGTTTCTTAAAGTATGACCTAATGATTTCCTCATTGTCTGTTGTTATATCCCCTTTAATTTCTGATTTTGTTAATTTGGATATTCTCTCTCAGTTTTTCATTAGCTTGGATAAGGGTTTGTCTATCTTGTTGATTTTCTCAAAGAATCAATGGTTTGTTTAATTGATTTTTGGATTGTTCTCTTTGTTTCTATTTTATTGATTTTAGCCTTAGTTTGATTATTTCTTGCCATCTATTCCTTTTGGGTGTGTTTACTTTTTTTTGTTCTAGAGCTTTGAGGTGTGATGTTAAGTTGCTAGTATGAGATCTCTCCAATTTTTTTTAAACATAATTTTTATTGATTCTTTGGGAATTTCAAATCATGCACCCCAATCCCAATCATTTTCCAGTCTCTCCGTATCTGCCCTTCACTATTGTAGCATCCCCTCCAAGGAAAATTTAAAAGGAAATAAAAATGAAATAAAAATAAAAAAAACATTAGCAAACAAACAAACACTTCACTCCTCCTTCTTTCCTGCCTCTCTGTCAACTTCCTTTGTCTTGGTGGCCCTGGGAGCTGTGGCACACCATGCAGCAGACCCTTTTGTTCAAACAATTTACTTGCAAATGTTTGTTGTGTAATATGTTGTTGGCCTGGTTCAAGACCTCTGGCTTCTGGTACACCATCAACACGGGACCCTCACCAAAATTCTCTTGGACATCCTGCTGTTTCCTGATCATGGTTCTGCAGGACCAGTCCCTTCACATGCTCCAGCAAGTCATAGATGGGGTAGATCTTGGGTGTGCCAACTCAAAGCCCTGAGTGTGTTCCTGAGTGGTAGTTCCTGTCTAGGCCACTGGACTACCACCTTAGGCAAGGGACTGAGCCAGCTCTCCCAAGTAAGTGTGTGTGTGTGTGTGTGTGTGTGTGTGTGTGTGTGTGTGTGTGAGCTCTCCTATGAAGGGCATAGCTGGCTCTCCCAAGCCAGGGTCCAGGGCTGTTGAGGGTGGGGTCAGCTCTCTGGTGGGAGGTGGGGAGCATCGACTCTCCAGGACAGCGAGCAGCAGGGACAGCTCAGCACTGTCCTTGTACTTCAACACATGGATTAACACATGGTTCAACAAATGGTTCACATAGGCCCCTGTGGTAACACGGGCAATGGACATCAACACAGACCTCAATTGCATCAGGACCATGGACTCAGACATGGCCCCAGGTGGCAGCACAGACCTCTCAGATCAGCATAGACTTAGCATCTGCACAGCCTTTGGGGGTAACAGGAACCATAGACACAGACCCTTGGTAGCAGCAGCTTGGGCCTGGACAACATTATGACTTCAGGTGGTAGTACAGGCCACTCAGATTGGCATGGCCCGGCATTAGCACGTCCTTGGATCCCAACATAGCCACAGGTGGCAGCCCAGAACTTGGGCATCTGTGTGGCCTTGTGGCAACATGGACCGTAGACATCAACACAGACCTCATTTTCAGTAGGACCACAGACCCGGAGATAGTCCTTAGCAGCAGCCTGGGCCTGGCTATCACCATGGACCCAGGTGGCTGTGTAGGCCACTCAGATCACTATGGCCCTGGCTGTAGGTGGTCCTTGGACACCAGCATGACTCCAGGTGTTGGCCCAGACCCTGGCATCCACAGAACTTTCAATGGTAACAGGCACCATGGACATCAACACAGATCCTGGCCATAGTAAGACCATGGACCCAGACATGGTATTAAACTTCAGCTCAGGCCTGGATAGGCCCAGATGTCACCATGGCCCTTAGTGGCAGTGAGATGGCCCTTAGATACCAACATGGCCTCAGGGTGTCCATAAGTTTGGGTATCCCGTGGATTCCTTTTCATTGAGTTCTAGAAAATTCTTTAATTTCTTTCTTATTCCTTCTTTGATCCGTTTTTCATTCAGTAGAAAGTTGTTCAGTTTCATGAGTTGGTAAGCTTTCCGTTGTTTCTGCTGTTATTGACCACTTTAGTCCATAGTGGGTGATAGGATGCAAGACTGTTACCTGATTTTCTTATATCTGTTGAGACTTGCTTTGTGTCCAAATATGTGGTTCAATTTGGAGAAACTTTCCTGAGGTGCTGAGAAGAAGGGATATTCTTTTGCATTTGGTGAATAGTTCTGTAGATATCTGTTCGGTCCCTTTGGTTTATAACATCTGTTGGCTCCAATATTTCCCTGTTCTGTTTTTGTTTGGATGACCTGTCCATTGGTGAGAACAGGGCACTAAGACGCCCACTGTCAGTGTGTGAGGGACAGTGTATGATTTGAGCTGTACTAGTGCTTCTTTTACAAACTTTGGTGCTCTTGTGTTTGGGGCATAGATGTTAAAAATTGCAATGTTCTCTTGGTGGATTTTTCCTTTGATGAGTGTGAAGTGTCCTTCCCTATCTCTTTTGATTAGTTTTTGTTTGGAGTCCATTTTGTTAGATATTAAAATGGCTATACTAGCTTGTTTCTTAGGTTAATTTGTTTGGTATATAATTCCCCAACCCTTTACCCTGAGGTAATGTCTATCTTGATGTTGAAATGTGTTTATGTATGCAGCAGAAGAATGGATCCTGTTTTTGAATCCATCTGTTAGTTTGTGTCTTTTTATTGGGAAATTGAGACCATTGATATTGAGAAAATTTCCCAACCTAAAGAAGGACATGCCTATAAAGGTGCAAGAAGTGCTGGGCGGTGGTGGCGCACGCCTCTAATCCAGCACTCGGGAGGCAGAGCAGGCGGATCTCTGTGAGTTCAAGGCCAGTCTGGTCTCCAAAGTGAGTTCCAGGAAAGGCGCAAAGCTACACAGAAACCCTGTCTCGAAAACAAAACAAAACAAAACAAACAAAACAAAACAAAACAAAACAAAAGGTGCAAGAAGCTTACAGAACACCAAATAGACTGGACCAAAAAAAAAAAAAATCCCCTTGCCATACACTAAACATACAGAATAAAGAAAGAATATTAAGAGCTGCAAAGAAAAGAGGCCAAGTAACATATAAAGGCAGACCTATATCAGAATTACACCTGACTTCTCAATGGAGACTCTAAAGGCTAGGAAAGCCTGGACAGATGTGTGGCAGACACTAAGATATCACAGATGCCAGCCCAGACTACTATACCCAGAAAACTTTCAAACACCATAGATGAAGAAAACAAGGTATTTCACGATAAAACCAGATTTAAAATACCTTTCCACAAATCCAATCCTACAGAAAGTACTAGAAGGAAAACTCCAACCCAAGAAAGATAGCTGCCCATGAAAACACAGGCAAGAGATAATCGCACCAGCAAAACCAAAAGGAAAACACACACACACACAACACACAACACACACACACACACACACACACACACACACACACACACACACGCACACCACACTTTACAACACACCACCCAAAACCAAAATGTAACAGGAATTAACAATCACTGGTATTAATAATATTCAATGGACTCAGTTCACCAATAAAATGACACAGGCTAATAGAACGGATACGAAAACAGGATCCACCTCTGAATACAAGAAACACACCTTAACTTCAAAGACAGACATTACCTCAGAATAAAGTGTTGGGAAAAGATTTTCCAGTCAAATGGACTTAAGAAGCAAGCTGGTGTAGCTATCCTATATCTAACAAATAGATTTCAAACTAAAATTAATTGAAAGAGATGGAAGAATCTCAATTCTGAACATCTGTGCCCCAAATACAAGGGCACCTACATTTATAAAGAAACACTACTAAAGCTTAAATTATACATCAAACACCACACATCAATAGTGGAGACTTCAACATCACATTCTAACCACTAGATAGGTCTACCAGACAGAAACTTAATAGAGAAATAAGAGAACGAACAGATGTTATGACTCAAATGGACTTAACAGACATCTACAGAACATTCCACCCAAACACAACACAATATACCTTCTTCTCAGCACCTCATGGAACCTTTTCTAAAACGGACCACATACTCAGTCACAAAACAAATATCAACAGAAACAAAACAAATTAGAATAACCTCCTGTATCTTATTGGATCACCAAGGGCTAGAGTTAGAGTTCAACAACAAACACAAACAACAGAAGCCTACAGAACTCATGGAAACTGAACAATTCTCAACTGAATTACCACTGAGTCAAGGAAGAAATAAAGAAAGAAATTAAAGACTTCCTAGAATTCAATGAAAATGAATGCACAACATACCCAAACTTATGGGACATTATGAAAGCAGTACTAAGAGGAAAGTTCATAGCACTAAGTGCCTACATAAAGAATTTGGAGAATCTCACACTAGCCACTTAAGAGCACACCTGAAAGCTCTAGAACAAAAGAAGCAAACTCACCCAGGAGGAGTAGATGGCAGGAAATAATCAAACTCTGGGATGAAATCAATAAAATAGAAACGAAGAGAACAATACAAAGAATCAATGAATCAAAAACTTTGAGAAAATCAACAAGATAGACAAAACCTTATCCAAGCTAACTAAAGGCAGAGAGAGAATAGCCAAACTCATAAAATCAGAAACAGAAACGGGGACGTAACAACAGACACTGAGGAAATCCAGAGAATCATTAGGTCATACTTCAAAAAACTGTACTCTACAAAATTGGAAATTAAAAAAAATGGTCAATTTTCTTGATAGGTACCACATACCAAAATTAAATCAAGACCAGATAATAATTCAAATGGACCTATAATCCCTAAGGAAATAGAAGCAGTCATTAAAAGTCCCCCAATAAAAAAAAAGCCCAGTACCAGATGGTTTCAGTGCAGAATTCTACCAGAATTTAAAGGAGAGCTAGTATCAATATTCCTCAAATTGTTCCACACAATAGAAACAGAAGGAACACTGCCAAACTCTTTTTTATGAGGCTACAGTTACCCAATACCACACCACACAAAGATGAAACAAAGAAAGAGAATTAGAGACTAATCTCCCTCAAGAACACTGATGCAAAAATGTTCAAGGGGATACAAATTGGAAATAAAGAAGTCAAATTATTGGTATTTGCAGATGATATGATATCATACATACATAGATGTATGATAGTATACATAAATTACCACCCCCCAATTCTACAAGAGAACTTCTACAGCTGATAAAAATCCTCAGTGAGATGAGGTGACTGGATACAAGAGTAACAGAAATCAGTAGCCCTCCTGTATACAAATGATAAATGGGCTGAGAAAGGAATTAGGGAAACAACACACTTTATAGTAGCCACAAATAATATAAAATATCTTGGGGTAACTCTAAACAAGTGAAAGACCTATATGACAAGAACTTTAAGTCTTTTAAGAAAGAAATTGGAGAAGACATCAGAAAATGAAAAGATCTGGAATGCTCGTGGATTGGTAGGATTAACATAGTAAAAATTGCCATCTTACCAAAAGCAATCTACAGATTCAATGCAATCCCAATCAAAATCCCAACACAGTTCTTCACAGACCTGGGAAGAATACTCAACCTCATATGGAAAAACAAACAACACAACAAAAAAAACAGAATAGCTAAAACAATCCTGTATAATAAAGGCTTCTGATATATCATCACCCCTGACTTCAAGCTCTATTATAGAGCTATAATAATAAAAAACAGCATAATATTGGCATAAAAACAGACAGGTGGATCAATAGAATAGAATTGAAGACCCTGACATAAATCCACACACCTAAGAACACCTGATTTTTGGCAAAAGTCAAAATTATACAATGGAAAAAAGAAAGCATCTTCAACAAATGGTGATGGCATAACTGGATATTATCACGTAGAGGAATGCAAATAGATCCTTATTTATTACCCTGCACAAAACTCAAGTCCAGGTGGATCAAAGACCTCACATAAATTCATACGACCCTTACAGAAGAGAAAGTGGGAAGTAGCCTTGAACACATTGGCACAGGAGACCACTTCCTAAATATAACACCAGTAGCACAAACACTGAGTTGACAATTAATAAATGAGACCTCATGAAACTGTAAAGCTTCTGTAAGGTAAAGAACACTGTCAATAAGACCAAATGACATCCTATAGAATGGGAAAAGATCTTCACCAATCCCACATCTGACAGAGGGCTAATCTCCAAATATATAAAGAACTCAAGAAACTAGTTGTTAAAATATCAAATAATCCAATCAAAAAATGGGTACAGATTTAAACAGAATTCTTAATAGAAGAATCTCAAATGGCCAAAATACACTTAAAGAATTGTTCAACACCCTTAACCATCAGGGAAATATAAATTAGAATGACTCTGATATCATCTCCACCTGTCAGAATGGCTAAGATCGAAAACACTTGATGACAGCTTATATTGGAAAGGATGGGAGTAACGGAAACTCCTCCATTGCTAGTGGAGTACAAACTTTTACAGCCACTTTGGAAACCAATATGTCAGTTTCTCAGAAAATTGGAATCAATCTACATCAAGACCCAGCTATACCAATATTGGGCATATACCCAAAGGATGCTCAGTCATACCACAAGGACACTTGCTTGCCTATGTTCATAGCAGTGTTATTCATAATATCTAGAACATGGAAACAACTTAGATGCCCCTCAATTGAAGAATGGATAAAGAAAATATGGTACATATACACAACGGAGTATTACTCAGAGGTTAAAAAAACAATGACATCATGAAATTCGTGGTCAATGGATGGAACTAGAAAAAAAAATCATCCTAAAAAAAAATCATCCTAAAAAAATCATCCTGAGTGAGGTAACCCAGACCCAGAAAGACAAACACGGTATGTATTCACTCATAAGTGGATGTTAGGAGTAAAGTATAGCATAACCAATCTACAATCCACAGCTCTAGAGAGGCTAGGTAACCAAGAAGGTCCAAAGAGGGATGCATGAATTTCCCTGGGAAGGAGAAATAGAACGCTTGGTAAATTGGGGTCTGGAGTGGGGTGGGAGAGTGTGAACATGAAGGATGTTGGGGTGGGGTGGATAGGTAGAGAAATGAAAGAGATGTCTTTTTTTTTTCAATTTTCTTTAAGAAATTTTCCACTCACTCCACATACTACCCACAGATCCCACCCCCTCCCTCCTCCACCCCCAGCCCTCTCTCCTAAGCTACCCCACATCCCCCAAATCAAGGTCTCCCATGGGAGTCAGCAAAGCATGGCACAATGAGTCTAGGCAGGTCCAAGCCCCTTACCACTGCACCAAGGCTGCGCAAGGCATCACACCACAGGCACCGATTCCCAGAAGCCTGCCCATGCCAGGGACGGATCCTGATCCCCCTGCCTGGGTGCCCCCCAAAACAGTTCGAGCCATACAACCATCTTCCATGTCCAGAGGGCCTAGTCCAATCCCATGGGGGCTCCACAGCCACCAGTCCACAGTTCATGGGTTTCCACTAGTGTGGCTCATCATCTCTGCAAGTCTTCCCATCATGATCTCGACTTCCCCCATCTGCAGAATTCCTCCTCTCTCTCATCAATTGGATTCCTGGAGCTCAGTCTGGTGCCTGGTTGTGGATCTCTGCATCTGCCTCCATCAGTCACTAGACAAAGGCTCTATGATAACAGGTTATTTGCTAGACTGGTCACCATTGTAGACCAGTTCAGGCACCTCTGGACCACTGCCAGCAGTCCAAGGTAGAGTCATCCTTGTGGATTCCTGAGAGCCTCCCCAGCACCCTGCCTCTTCCTATTCATTCACACAATGTCTTCATCTATCATGGTATCTCCCTTCCTGCCTTCCCACTCTGTCCCTGTTCCAGTTTGACCCTCCCATTTCCCTATGTTCTCATCCTCCACTCCTTGCTCTCTGCCATTCCCCCACACCCAGTCCACTCACGTAGATCACATCCACTTCTCATTCGCAGGGTCATCCATGTGTCCCTCCTAGGGTCTTTCCCTGCTAGCTAGCCTCTCTGGAGTTGTGGGTTGCAGTCTAGCCATCCCTTCCCTGACATCTAGTATCCACTTAAGAGTGAGTACATACTACGTTTGTCTGGGTTACCTCACTCAAGATGATATTTTATAGTTCCATCCATTTGCCTTCAAATTTCATGATATCATTTTTTTTTTTTTTTTTTTTTTACTGCTGAGGAGTGCTCCATTATGTATATGCGCCACATTTTCTTTATCCATTCTTAAGTTGAGGGGCATCCAGGTTGCTTCCATGTTCTTGCTATTACGAATAATGCAGCTATGAACATAGTCAAGCATGTGTCCTTGTGGTAAGATTGAGCATTCCTTGGGTATATGCCCAAGGGTGGTATAGCTGGGTCTTGAGAAAGACTTATTCTAAATTTTCTGAGAAACCACCATACTGATTTCCAGAGTGGCTGTACAAGTTTGCATTCCCACCAACAGTGGAGGAGTGTTTCCCTTGCTCCACATCCTCTCCAACATAAGCTGTCTTCAGTGATTTTGATATTAGCCATTCTGACGGGAAAGAGATGTCTTGATGCAGGGACATTTTGGGGTTAGTAAGAAACCTGGTTCAGTGAAACTCTCAGTAATCCACAGGACATCCCCAGCTAAGACTCCTAGCAATAGTGGAGAGGGTGCTGAACTGGCCTTCTCCTGTAATCAGATTGTGACTACCCTAATTGTTGTCAGAGAGCCTTCATCCAGTAACTGAGGGAAACAGATGCAGAGATCCACAGCCTAGCACTAGGCCGAACTCTGGGAGTCCTTTGAAGAGAGGGAGGAGGGATTGTGTGAGCAAGGAGGGGGTTCAAGGTCATGATGGAGGAACTCACAGACAGCTGACTTGAGCTTGTGGGAGCTCAGGGACTCTGGACTAATAGCTAGGGAGCCTGCATGGGACGGACCTAGGTCCTCTGCCTGTGAGTAACAGTTGTGTGCTTAGTCTGTTTGTGGGCCCCTAGCAGTGGACCAGGACCTGTCCATGGCACTTGAGCTGGCTTTTGGAAACCTATTCCCCATGCTGGATTGCCTTGCCCAACCTTGATGCAGGTGGAGGAGCTTGGTCCTGCCTCAACTTGATGTGCCATGATTTGTTGATGCCCATGGGAGGCCTGTCCTTTCTGAATAGAGACAGAGGAGGAGTGGATGGGGAGGCGGTAGATGAATGGATGGTGGTGGGGGACAGGAGGAGAGGAGGGAGGAAACTGTGGTAGGTATGTAAAATAAATGAAAAATTTAATTAATAATAATAAAAGAGCTCTTCAAGCCAAGCAAGGGCTGTATGCTCTAGAGAGGCCATCATACCTTATAATCACTTTGAGCCATTTTTTTAATAATTGGAATTTATTTTAATTTTATGTATATGGATGTTTTGCAAGCATGTTTCTGTGCACCTTGTATGTGCCTCATACCAACAAGGCCAGAGAGGATTGGATCCACTAAAATTAGAGTTACAGAAGGTTGTGTGTTTCTATGTGGGTGCTGGGAATTGGAACTCAGATCTTCTGGAGGAATGGTAGGTGCTCTTAACCTCTGAGCCAACTCTCCAGCCCATCATTGGGGCTTAACCATGCTATGTTAATGCTGCTGTGCTTAGGGGTTGTGTGACCTGGCCTCTTTGTACAGCGGCTAAGTTAGGCAGATCTCATGCTGTGCAGCACAGTCTGGAAACCTCAGGTTAAATCAGGGCTTCAAAGAGCTTGCACAGTCTTTGCAGGGGACACAGTGGTGACTTGTTGAAGCCCTTTACTTTTGTTAGGAGAGGCTGAAACAGCCCAGGCAGTGTTCCAGGAGATGAGGTCATGGTGGGTAATGGCACTAGAGATGGGTAGGTCGAGCAAATACAAAGAGACTCAGAAAGTGGGTCATCTGTGCTTATGTGTACACCATATTTGTCTTTGTAAATTTTACTTCCTTCCTTTCTTAAAACGATGTCCATCATTGTTCATTAAGCTAGTACCCTGAGGAAAGTTTTAGAGGTGTGTTCACCTGCAGTAAGGAACTGGCCACTGGTTTCAATGATTTTTGAGGTGTATATAATGACAGTCACAGTTTTGGGGGTCTTTGATTGCAGTAAAGATGATCCACTCTAAGTTTGAGACCATGGCTTTGAGATGGGCTCATGGTCCATCCTGCCCAACATTCCTTTTCAAAGAGTTGGTCCAGGCGAGTTGCTGGAGTGCTTGTGCTTCTTCCTTCTGTCAATCTCTTGCCTTCTCTAACCTTCGTCCGTTACTTATCCTTTGACTTTCTCGGATGATTTTCTTAAATTTATAGGTACTTAAAAAGCAGTTAAGAAGCTTTTAATAACATATTTTGATCTCAATGCCATCCCAAGCTTTTAGGAAAGTTGTAGGAGGGGCACAAAAAGTGTTCAGATGCCCTCCACCCCAGATGGGCACAGAGAGTGCGCAGGTGTCCATCAGCCCGAGGCTGTATTCAAGTTTTGCAGCTATCCTGATACTATTCTTTTAGGAAAGGGTCCAGTGTAAAAAACCATGTGTCCCTTTGAGTCACCACCTTTCTAGTCAGCCAGGAACAGTTTCTTAGTGTTTCTATGATTCTCATGATCTTGACATTTTTAAGATTCAAGGGCAGTCATTTTGTAGACTATTACTCAATCTGACTTTGCCCAGTAGTTTTTTGTTTATTTGTTTCATTTTTAATGGTTAGACTCATGTTATTTGCTTTTGGCTGGAGTCTGTGTTCGTCATATTGGGTCACATAGCATGTGTGTGGGATGGTGAAGATGGTACCTGCCAAGTTCTATCCATGTTAACTCTCTCTCTCTCTCTCTCTCTCTCTCTCTCTCTCTCTCTCTCTCTCTCTCTCTCTCCTCCAGTTAAGAAGATTTTATAAAACAGAAGCTCTGAGATTCAGTAAACCTCACTCCTTATACTTTTATCAACTGATTTTCAGAAGTACTGATGTTTGTTTCTTCAATTAGTTATTGCTATTATGGTTGCCAAATGGTGATTTTTACAGTTCCATGGTTTCTTTTTCTTCAATACTTAGTTGCCATCCTGCTGCAAAGATGATCTCTTTTTGGTCTCTGCATATTTTCATTTATTTATGTGAATGGGGATGACTCAGTCCCTGTTTTGGTCAATGAGTTAATTCATTATTGTCATTATTTGTTATGGTGCTCAAACTATTCCAGACTTAGGTGGATTCTTTGGACAACTGTTCACTTATTTACAAAACAAGATGTTCCAGGATTCTCTTGTTTTTCTCCTGTCTACTCTTGGGGTCATCTACTTCTCCTAGTAGTCCTTTATTCTTTTTTTGTAGAGAGTGACGTGCAAATTAATATCCCAATACTAGATATTCTATTGTAGCTGTTCCTAGGTCCTTTGAGAGGACAGAACTAGAAACATGTTTTCATAAACACATATGCACATACTTGTATTGGATTTATTCCTAAATCCACCTCTTATATTGGAAATTATCAATTCACACAGCTACTTTCAATTCCAGTCATGTGCTATAGAGCTCATGCTAGCCTTTCCATTTTCCACATTATGTGAGAGATCTAATCTCCATGACCTTTAATATATTTATTTACTTAATCTCTCTGAATGTCCTGGGTCTCTTGGATGCCACCCTCCTGCTCAGACAACCTCATGTACCCCGATTGATAGCCTCCCTGCTTGGAATCCCTCTCCGCAGAAGGAAGGCTTGAAATATTAAAACTTAGTTTCAGCTTAGATTTTCCTCACAGCTATTTCTTGCTTGTCATTCATTTATTGCTTAAATCCTTTGGGACATGATTTATATTTTCACCTTTTATCACTTTCTTGCAATGAAGTCTATGAATTTAATCTTTTATTTGTGAAATAGTTCTTCCTTTCTTCCTCTTCTTTTCCCTAAGCATAAGTTCCTCAGGTTTAAAAGGTACCCTGGAATCTTATATTTAGTATGTGTCATACATTTTTACTAGTTCAAGTTCAGCTCTAAACTTAACCAACATGAGACTCAGCAGGCCTCACTCACCTTCCCCTTCATTCAACTCATGATTTTTATAGCTTTTGGTCACAGCCTCTTTCAATTTATGCCAGTCCTTTATTATCAGTCAAATTTGCATACATAATACACATTATTATGTCCCCTTCCCTTTAAAAATCTCCACATTCTCTTATTGATCTCTAGTGTGTGACTGTCAGGATTTTATGCTACATCTCAGCAGTTTACATCAGGGCAGAACTGTCTCTGTTCTGTTTGAATATTCTTGATTCTGCTTGGACCATGCCTGACTGTTGCTCCTTGAGGAATGTGGAGGGATGGAACCCAGTCAGAAAAGGAACAGTTGTCCAAAGTGACTGGTAGGAGGTAAAGGCAGAGAAGCATTGGAGAGCTATGAGGAAGCAAGGCCATTAAAGAAGCCTCTGGCCGGGGTCTCTGTGTATTTACTGGTCGTCTTCTTCTTCTTCTTCTCTTCTTCTTCTTCTTCTTCTTCTTCTTCTTCTTCTTCTTCTTCTTCTTCTTCTTCTTCTTCTTCTCTTCTTCCAGATTATGTTTAAAGAAAATCATTTTCTTTCTGTCTGGCTTATTTTGCTTGTAATGTCCCCCAGATTACCTGTGTTGTATCTATTCTTTTTTTTTTAAAAATTATTTATTATTATGTATACAGCATGTATGACCAGAAGATGGCACCAGATCTCATTACAGATGGTTGTGAGCCACCATATGGTTGCTGGGAATTGAACTCAGGACCTCTGGAAGAGCAGTTGGTGCTCTTAACCTCTAAGCTATTTCTCCAGCCCATATCTTATCCTTTATTAAGGCTGAATAATATTCCTACACACATACAGACACGTGTTTCTGTGAAATGGCTGCTGAGGAGTACTGCAGTGAGGACTGGAGGTCGTGGTTATCTTTTAGAGCTGGCGATCTTCTTTCTTAGGTGTGACACCAAGAGAGGAATTGCTGGGCCACGTTGTAGTTGCAGTCTTAATTTCTTTAGGAATCTCCATATTGTTTTCATAATGGTGGTGACAGTTTACATCCAGGAGTGTACAAGGGATTGGGCCTATTTTGACCATTCATAGACTCTATCCATGACTTACTCCTGTATGTGTGCTTCATCTAGTCTTCTGAGAAATGAAGTCATCCGTGTCCAGAGCTGCTGTGCAGTGTTTCTGCCTAGTACTTCCCGATCTCCCTCTGTTTGACTTGGCAACATCTTCAGTTGTCACCACTGTGACAATCTGTATTGCATTTTAGTCTCTCCTTTCCCTTCTGTTACCATAAATTACCATTTTTTTTCAAAGTGGTCCTCAGGCACTCTGTATTACCCAAGAATCTTTTTAAAAATGTGTATTCTAGGGCCTCCTCCAGATAGGCAGAGGCAGACTTTCGGAGGTAGGTCCTGGAACTTGGATTTCAATGTTCTATGCAAGACAAAAGCAAAGGTCTTATTCCCTCTCTCCTTCCTTCTGTCTCTCTGATGCCTCCTCATTCCATCCCCAGGTTGAAATTTAGGAACTACTCTTTACCATATTTCAAATCATTGATAGATATTATATTTCTAATTTTTAAAATGGCTATAAATCATATTTTTTATTTTGCAGTTAAGGGGCTCAAAAAACAAATGGTTTGATTAGGATCAGATAACTAGTAAGTTACAAAGCTAGGGTAGAAGCCAGATGGTCAGTGAAAAAATAATCATAAATGGTGAGGACAAAACCTTAACCTTTCTGTGAGGATTGCATATGTTAGCGGGTTAGTCACTCAACTCAGATTGCAAAGGTCTCTCTGGTAGCTGCGTGTAGACACAGGCTAAACTGTGAGTTAAGTGTTTGGCAATGAAACCCAACTACCATTCCATTTCTGTGATAAGTGATATCTCACTGGAGCCTTGAGTGAAGGAGTAAGTGATAAGTTCATCACATCTGGGCAGCTGCAGATGATCTGTGTAGCATAGCAAGGAAGAGACTGCAGGCAGATCCCATTGTTGTTGAGGATGGGGCTGAACTTAACGATAGGGGATCTAAGCTCATTTTCTGCTGGCAAAACATCTCCAAGTGAAAGTCCTTAAAAGGCCTTAAAAACTTAAAACCCTTTGACATCAAATAACTCTTACAAATTAATCAGAAACATACAGATTAAATTTCTCATAAAATACATTTAGGTTTAAAATTATGGGAAAAAGCTCAGGGCAAAATGTCTTTTAGGTTTGTCCAAACCCAACTCCAAATTCTTTGTAAGAGCTGGAAATATTTTACCAGTAAAGGATGGCACGAGCACATCTTCAGGTCGACAGGAAGGCAGAGCTCCAGTCTCCCACAGTGGGTGTGACCTGACTTTATGTGGGATTATGGAAGGCAGTGCTGGACTTCCAGGATGCTGGCTGGTGGGATGGGAGTGCCGCAGGAGATGGTGAAGGAGGACTGGTAGGAGAGGAGTGGTCTTTCCTCTCTATGTACAGGTTGGCTGGTGACATTCTTTTCTTCCTCAGCACCAGACCTTTCTCCCCTTTGTAGAATGTTCTAGAAACAACTTTTACTGTAGGTCTGGCTGGTGATGAGAAGACCTGTATTTTATCAATCTTTGCCTCTTCCCAGTTCCCATTCTGTACTCAAATGCCTCTATGATCTGTCTGAACCCCATTTCCTTACTTACTTCAAGGGGTACAGTACAGCTTTGGAGTGGTGTTGGCAAGATTTAGGGGAAATGATGAGATAACTCACTTAAGACATGGCCTGGTATCTTCGTGATGCTCTCTGTAAGTGACTGTGGTTGTTAGTCGTTGATAGGACCCTAATGTTCTGAGCTTTCTGAGTGAGAGAGGCGGTAGTTGCCAATCTGAACATATCAGTAAAGAGTAACAGAGGAGAGAAGGGGAGTTTTCCATGCATCCAACTGAGGATGAGCTTCAGAACTGAATTTGAAATTAAACATGGAAATGAACGTCCCTTACACGGAAAGGAGAACCTACCTACTAAATTCTCCTGTGGTTACAAATGACTTCTTGTTCTTTCTTTAAAGGAAAGAGTAAAACCTATAAATCACAGGTGCCCAGGATTATTTAGTGTTTTTAACTTTTGTTTGGAAATGACTCGGGTTTTGAATAATTTTGAATAATTTGGTGTGTGTGTGTGTGTGTGTGTGTGTGGTGTGTGTGTGTGTGTGTGTATGCAGAGGGCACAGAGGATGTCAAGCAGCTTGCTCTATCATGGTTTGCCTTGTTTCCTTGGGACAGGGTTTCTCCACAGAACCTAGAGCTAGGCTAAGATTCGTGGCACAACCTTTCCCCCTATTTCAGATCATGAACCAGCCAGCTAATCAAACAGGTTTAGAAAAAGCCCAGCCAAGATTGTCCTCTAGACTATGCCCAGCTAACTTCACAATGCACACACAAATACAACAAATACTAAATATGCTACATATGTTGTATAATTATTTCTGAGCATAATTATAGCAATAGATAACCAATAGAGAAAGAATAATGATGTGAATGGTTCAGGTGTTGTTAAAAAAGAGAGAATCAAATGACATATTTTTCCTGTTTGCCTTATGTAGTCCAACTGTTGCTATGTAGAGTTTTTAAACATCCTATTGATTGGACTATAGGTATTTCAATGACACACAGAAGTGACTCACATGCATCAGGGGATCATTTGGCACCAAGACAATGGGATTATACACAACTTGTAATGACAAACAGGAAAATGCAAAAAATAGTTTATTTGGTTCTGCTGGAATCAGTCACACCATGGGCACTTGGGGCTGGAGCTGGATGTAGCTCAGCAGAGCCCAGAGCTAAGTGACAAAATGGGACCACTGAGTGCTTGAACACAAGGGGAACTCTGGCCCTTGGCTATGGTTCATTAACAAGATTGAGGTTTCCCTGGAAAGCCTTGGAAGCAACTTGGAGTGTCTTTCCAGATTGTCCTGAGTTAACAGGCAGCTGTAAAGGCTCCTTTTGTCTGTGTTTGGGTATTTTGCAAGTTTAGCCATTGAGCTTGTTTATTTTCTTTGCAATAAATTACAAGCACAATGTGTGTGCATATAATATATGTGTATAAGTCTATTACTATATACACATCTGTGTGTCTAAATATACATCCATCTCAATCCATGTGAGTATACTCGAGTAAGTCCTACAGGAGCTATAATAAATAATGTAAAATGCATGGAGCCCCTAAAAAGGTAATAGTCCATGATTCACATTGTCTGTGACAGCCACACAGAAATTACAGCCTCCTTGCAGGTGCACTTTCACAGATATGCTATCTTCTCTTTCCAGCAACAGCCTCTGTTATCATGACGACTGTAAATCGTCTTCTTACACAACACGCTGCTATGCACTTAATGCAATCTGGTTTTAACAAAAAGGTTTTCAGCCATGGATGGCTTTTTCCATTGCAGATATGCCCTCAAAATGTGTAAACACTGTGATTGTATAAGCAAAATTACAGTGAGCCATAAATTTGGAACAATAAAACCAATTGAATTCTCATGGTAACATTAAATTACTGCCTTCTAGCCCTCTTGCTTTCATTTTAAAATCACAGTTAGGTAAAGTATGTGTACAATCACACCAGTGAACAAATGGCTGCGAACCAGTAACAGAAGAGATTCACATTTGTTTTCTCGGGCATGACAGATGTGTTCTATTTGATACATGGTGCCCAAGGTCATGAAAATAAATGGGACACAAATGTGAGTGTAAAGGAGTTAGATATAAATTACTAACAGAAACACATACTTTGATGCTTAACTTCTTTTCAAATACCAAAGTAACACTTACTATGGAACTCCAAACATGTATACGGAACTCTGTGACAGCTAGATTCATACACTTTGATTACAGGTCCTCTTTTGTAGTATAACACCCAAAACATTTTAACTTCAAAATATCTTTGTGGGTGAACCTTCACACAAATGAACAAATTGAGTTAGATACAGAACTTTGGATACTCTATGAAGTATTCAAGTGAAGGGAAGAGTTGGGGGAAAACAGAAGATGATCCACTTCTAAAGACTTACTTAGCTTTAAGTTGTCCGTAGTAGAGAGTCGTGCTCTCTAGGGACAATAGCAAAATGCAGAAGCCTATATTGGAGAAGAATAGAAGAAACTGACCAAAATATACTGGGGTGTTTTTCACAGGAAAAATTATCTATTTTTGGTGGTTTTCGTACTCACAAATTCAAAATCTTTAAGACAAAACAATATTCCAGAAAGTTGGGGAGATATTTAATAGTAAGAATGCTTACTGAACAAGAGTTCAAATCCTCAGCACCCACATAAAAAGCCAGGTATTGCTGCATATGCACCTGTAATCCTAGCTTTTTAACAGGTGATTGAGGTAGGGCCAGATGTGTGGTTGGCAGAGCTGAAAGAGGGAAGGGCAGCTTTACTGTGAAATTCTTTAAAGTCTATTATGTTGTAATTTGCTAGCACTCTTTGGCCAAGGTAACTCAAGTGAATGAACCCAGAATTAGAGAGGAGAGTATTGCCTAATCACTTGACCAAGCACGTGAATATGGAAAGGGGCATTATACTTTTGATAAATGACAAACTCTTCTTCCTATAGACTGCCCCCCCAGGGAAGGAGCCACACCTCTATCAGTGATAGTTTTATATACAGCTAACATATTATCATTGGTATGACTTTCTATAAGTGTGAGGAAATATAGGAGAAAAGAAAGTTGCTCTGTATGGACTAAAGGTACTGCACATTCTTTGTTATTCTTCTTATTAAGAGGGGGATTTATTTCTCTATACCCTTTCATCTGAGTTGAGTCAACTGTACAGATGGACAGAATGCAGGAGAGGGTATGCTGGCTCTAGGACAGCCTTCCCTGCCCTCTTCCTTGGACTGTTTGCTCCCAAGATGTCTCCATTTGGAATGTAATGTCCATTAGATGCCAAGGTGGGTTCTCTGGTCAGTCAAAAGATGACCTTAACTGGTAGCCATGGGGCATTGACAGTTCTTCTCACTTGGGCCCACAGAGAACCACAGCTGCGGCCAGAATCATGTGGACGAGGAGACTTTCTCAACTCAGTCATAATCACGACAGAAGAAAATGATTAATGTTTTTAGTCACTAATAATTGGAATGGTGTACTATATAGTCATAAATAGGAAAGCCAATGCATGAATAGTATTGTAGGCACTGGGGCAGGGAGAAAGGTATTTGTAGCTATTTCTAGAGACTTTGAAGATGAAATAGGCTTATTTTACCTAAATTCAACCAACTTTGTAGATAATTACTTGAAAAGGTAAATGTCCATTTGTTAAAGGCTCTAACTTGCAAGTCAAGAGCCACAGAAACTTAGAAATATCTTAGCCCGCTTAGGCTTTCTGGCATCAGCAACTTGGGCTCTGTTCTCTATTCTGAACTCCAGAGGGCACTGCAGAGAGCTTTTCCCAAGCAAGAAGTGAGTAATCACCCTCTTGCCTCCTAATGCAAGCATGTGTCCATTCAAGCTGTGTGTGAGAAGACAGATACACATGTTATTATTTTAAAAGCTCAGATGTGATTTTTATTGTGGTTACTCTCTTCTTCAGTGATGCCTGGCAGGTTCAGGGTCCAAGTGCAATTAGTGAAAAGTCACCTCTCTTTATGACATTGGACTTTCACAATTATGTGAAAGAGACTTGCTGTTGTATCGGACAATTATACCTCAACTTCCCAGGCCAAAAAGTATCTCCTGCATTGCATGGATTCTCCAGGTTTTGTTTGTGTTTTTGCTGCAGACATTTGGGGAAGTTTACATGAGTCTAGTTGAAAATTCCGGTCTTATCAATCAGAATAGCCACACAAGGGCCTTGCTGGAGGTGAGCAGCAAGCCTGGTGTGGTGATGATAGCTCTGGATACAGGTTTAGGGGAAGAACAGCAACTACACGGTGCCTGTGAATCATTCCAGCTTCTCTGGGTCTTACTCTCCTTGTCTAAAATAGGATGGGCTTGTAGATCAGAGATGATGGTCCCGTGAAGCCCCATTCCCTACATGCTTGCAGGATGTTACACAGAACTTGGGGACTAATGGTAACTTTTGAAAACTGCTTTGAGGCATCTTTGCCCTACACAGAAGAGAGGAGTGGGTGTCATTGGGAACATGTGCTTTAGGAAGATGAGCATATTTGTATCCTTACCCCATGTTTCCTCCTGCTTCTCACGTTTGGTTGAAAAACAAGACCTATGGTTTTACAGCACTTCTTTGATTTATGGCCGCGTTTGTGGAAGCAAACAAAGGGGAGTTTAGGTTGGAGTATAGCAAAGAGGGAAAAATGACAAAAATTGTCACTTTAAGAAATGCACAGCAATTCTAATTTTTCCCTTCGTGGTGGAGAAGGGGGTCTTCCAAGAGACTAGATGAGGAGGCCTGAGCTGCTTCTGCTGCATGGACCCCTCTAGCTTCTGAGCAATTAGGAGTAGCCAGCTCTCCCAGGGCAGCCCTGGCATTAGCATGTCTTGGTCTAGACCCATTCCCTGGAAAGGAGTGGGCCACCTAGGGTTCAGGGTGCAGGAGGAGGGGAGCATGGCCATCGGCCAGATGAAGGCCCTGCTGGCACTTGTTTCTGTGGCAAGGCTCTAGGGTGATGAGTGGAGAGTGGAGAGCATGGCATCTGAAACTTGAAAGGTGTGTTTACATGCTGGTGCAAACTTGGTGACCATTTGAAGACACGGAAGTACTTCTCAATACTATGTGGTGAGCAAGGCGTACAGCTTGTCCCCCAGACATAGTTCCTCATAATTTTTTAACCCATGTGCATTTTAATGGAAATTTAATCATATGTTTCAGATTTATTTATCCTCAACTCATCAAAATGTTGTTTTGTGAGAGGGATTCATGGTCCAAGAAGCTTTTTGGGTTTATAATAAGCTTTTTAAGCACTTTTCTTTTTCTTATAAACAGGAAACCATGTATCACTGAGCACAAACAAAGTTAAACCCCAAAAGGTTCAAGTTTGATTTGAAACTCAGAAGTCGTGAACATCGGGACCATTCTGTAGGGAAATGGATGTCCCATGGTTATTCCTCAGAAATGTGGGAAAAAAACTGGGAATTTCAGGGGTCCTATCTGCCTCTCTAGCATTGTTGAATACCCTGGAATACAAAGTACAAACTAGAAATGCTGTGGTCTTCTTGCTTTTTAAAGATAGTTTGCTTTCGTTCATTTTTAATGTTTTCTTCCTACAAAAGTTGAGTGAAGCACAAACCCACATCATAAGCAAGGTTTTATTTCATGTCAAGTTTCTTATTAGTGCTGAAGCTATACCAAATTAATAAACAAACAAATAACAAGAAGATTGTGCAGTTAAAAGGGGCCATTTACAAGACAAGTCTGTTTGAACTGGCTCTGTCTTTACAGTCCCAGTGTGTAGGGCAGGAGGTGAGTTTATTGGTAGAGGTGTGTGGCGGCCCCCACTTTCTGGCCCCCTAAGGAACTGAAGCCCTTTTCACAAAACATCCAAATACTGAATCTAAACACTGGATCTAAATATTGAAGAACTAATTTTTTAAAATGCTCCCCCTTTGTTTTTCTTTTTATATGTGAGTGTTTATCTGCATGTGTGTCTGCTCACCATGTTCTGCCTGCAGGTGCCAGCAGAAGCCAGAGAGGGCATCAGATGCCGGGAACTGGGCCACCTTGTGGTGCTGGGAGCCAAACCTAGGTCCTCTGCAAGGGCAATCATGCTCTTAACCGCTCAGTCATCTCTCTAGCTCCAGAATTAATTGTTTCAGACATTTATATGTTTTATATAGTTAAACCTTTAAACTCATATGCCTTACTTATATTCTCTATTTATATTATTACTGTGTTACTTTCTAAGTTTATGTACTTACATGCTTTTAAGCTTGACTTTTACTTACATAATCTTTATTACTTTATTTATACAAATCTTTAATCTTATATATGTCTATGCTTAAATAAAAAACATTTAAATTTACTTTTTACTTATATGCCTTATTTACTTATATATTTCAACGATCTGGATTAGTATTTCTATTATAATTCACTTATATGTTGTACAAAATATGCCTATATGTACTTTATCATCTTGTTGACATGAATTTAAAGCCTTTACATAAGCAAAATTCCTGACTATTAAATTAAGAATTGATCATTTTGTTCTTTTTCTCTATAGTGGTTGGGAAGCCTGTAGTTGGAAATTAAATCTGTAGACAGGAGAACCAAATGCAGAATGGAAGTTTCTTCTAGTTTGCTGGGTTGAATATTATACGTTGGTCTTTTGTGGCAATACCATTTTCTCTTCTGAGGTTGAAGCTTTCTTCTCTCTCTCTCTCTCTCTCTCTCTCTCTCTCTCTGTCTTTCTCTGTATATGTGTATATACATGTGTCTAAATATAGATCTTCAAGTTCATCACTACCTGATAAAACTTTATGCAATTTCTGTGAATGTACAATTTTTATTATGGTTCAAAATATGATTGATTCTTTTAAAAAGCAATCCTGATATGAAAGCAATTTGAATTTTACTTGTGCCCTCCCAGCCTCTACGTGACAAGTTGCAATGGTCTGAAGACAGCTTTCAGAAGTATTTTATACACTAATGGATTCTTGTTTTATTGCTTATACTTAACCATGGACTACATGCAAAAATATCAATGTTAAACAAACATCCCTTTTTGGAGAAATGGGTGTTTAAAAATACCTGTAAAGGCTGGTAATGTAGCTCAGTGGTTGAGTGCTTACATAGCATATGCAAAGGCCCTAGGACAATCCTAAGTGGCACCCCCACCCTCCACCCCTCACACACACCCATAAAGTGAAATCTATCAATGGTACCATCATAGCCGTATGAAGTAGCTGACTCTAGACTCTGCCGGTTCACATCCTGCCTGTTTAGAGGAACTCTATCAGATCTCCCTGGAGAGCAATAAAGAGACTTGGTGGCAAAACACAAGACAAATAATTGCTCATCCTGTGTGAAATGCCTCCCATCCGCTCTGGGAAACCCTCCTTGTGGCAGGAAGCAGCCAGGTAGTATGGAATAAAAGGTCAGTGACTTCTGCCAAGCTGGAGGAGCACAAGAGCCAGCTGGCTCTTCCCAAGCTTGGTGGGCAGTGGCCCAGAGTTGGATGGCAAAAGCCAAAGGAAAAAAAAGATTGCACCAGCTTTAGAAAGGAGCAATTGATAGCTCCAGGGAGAGGAGGCAGGGGAATTTAGCACATAAATAAAACACAAACAAACTTAAAACAGCCTTTACAAGCCCAGTGTAGGGTGCTAGCTGTTCGGGCCTCCATGCTGTGCAGGACATGTCACTGGGGTTGGTTATGGCTTTTGGAAAGATACAGAGCTGAGCTGGGCTGGCGCAAGGAAGGTGCTACATTTTATGTGGGAGGCCGAGAGCTTCTGATGATCCATTTGCAAACTGGGTCACACTGTGCCCTCTGTGTGCAGGTCACAGCATTCTGCATTCCAAATTTGACCAAATCAACGTGGGTGATTGATGTTGCTGTACATAGCATGTCATTTGAGAAATCAGAGAGCACACAGGACACGGGAACACACTCTGTGGCTGGTATGTCCCAGTGTGGCCTGCCACCACATATTGCTATGTGCTAGCTACTTTTGAATGTATATGCTATCTTATTTTTATTTTTAATAACAATTATATTTAAAATATTTATATTTAAAATAGAAATATTCTAGCCGGGCGGTGGTGGCGCACGCCTTTAATCCCAGCACTCGGGAGGCAGAGGCAGGCGGATCTCTGTGAGTTCGAGGCCAGCCTGGGCTACCAAAGTGAGTTCCAGGAAAGGCGCAAAGCTACACAGAGAAACCCTGTCTCAAAAAAAAAAAAAAACCAAAAAAAAAAAAAAATAGAAATATTCTGAGAGATAGTGTGGATCTCATGTGGGAAGAGAGCTTCTGACAGGATGGCAGGAAATCTTTAGACATATTTTCAATTTGAGGTTTTGTCAAATAATCATTTGAGTTTAGTTTGAGTTCTTGATCACAGTAAACTTAAAATTCTTCTTTCAATTTATTTTTGCATTGCTAGTAGCAAACCCAGGGCTCTGTGCTTTGGTGATTGCTCTATCGCGAGCTACATTCCCAGCCTCTTGCTCTCTTCATTTTATTTTGAATCACATGCATATGCATGCGTAGGTCTGTGCATGTGGGTGCAGGTGCTAGTGGCAGCCTAGGGTGGTGCAGTGCTAGTGGCAGCCAGAAGGGACAGTCAGAGCCCTTGGAACTAGAATTACAGGTGGTTGTGAGCTGTCTGATGTGGGTGCTGGAAACCAAATCCTTGTCCTCTGCAAGAGTAGCAGGCACTCTCCACTTCAGAGCCATTGTTCCAGCCTTCAGCTATCTCCTCTTCAATCTGAGGGAAATTCTTCTCCCCCCAGTCTAAACTAAACCCACATCATGATACCCTTTAACTTAGGGCCTCTACTAAAGGGACCTTAGACTTTTCTGTTCACTTCCCTGAAACACCTCTGCTTTGCTCTTCACAGCATAGACAGTTGATGCTTTCGACTTTCTGTTTAACAGTAATTAATGTCTAGCTTTCCCCCAGGGTCTTTTGTGTGACCTTTTCTGTATCTGCTTTGCATTATAGATTCCCTTACTAAATGTTTCCAGATCATATAGATTTAGATAAGACAAGTTCCAGAATTTATAATATTTGTTTAATTTTAAATTTTACAGTATTTATTAGTGGTGTGAAATAAGACTTTGACAAGTCTCTAAGAAATAAGTGGCAAATATCCTCAAGATTGGTAGTTTAGAGTGACATTCAGTAGGTAGTGACCACTTGATATCCAACTGTTCTCCTCTTAGATATTAACAAATTTGAAATACATTCTAGATGGGTTCCCACAATGGTAATGGTGCCCTATGGATGGCCATGGTCCTGACCCATCTTTCTTCATCTTTTATTGGCAAGGGTTAGAGTGTGTGTGGAGGTGATCTGTGGCTCGCATTCTCAGCACGAGCATGCAGGGATGTGGCATGTGTAAAGGGAGCAGTGGTTTGTCCCAGACGAAGTCTGTGAGCCTGAGACGATATGCATCACCCTGGGACCAGGAGACAGGACTTGAGCAGAACAGATTTCCTGCTTAGCCTGCAGATTAATCAGAGTTCAGTTGAATGTTTTCAGTGAGGTGAGTTGAGCGGGTTTTGTTTGATTTCGTCTCTGGAGCTTTTTCACATGGAACTCACTTTGGAATATTTCCCCCTGTGTTGTACTAGTTTTGAGTCTAGGAAGGCAGCATCTTTTCGCTTTTATACATGGCTACATTTTAAAATGAAATCCACTCCTCTCTCTCATCCACCACTTCCTGTGTTCCTTCCCTCATCTCCCACCTCCATGTTTTCTTTCCTGTTGTATGTACATATGTGTATATAATACATATGCAAATATATGCAAAATCACTGTATCCAATTAGTGTTCCCTGTACACACAGGGGGTTGGGCTGTCCACTGCAACTTACCAGGGGCCCGCCTCTGAAGAAAGCTGACTTTCTCCTGGCATCTGTCAACTGTCTGTAATGTCTCAACTACAGGGGGCTTTGTGAGCTCCCCACCACCCATGCTGAGAATGTGGCTGAGATGAAGTGGCTGACACAGTTGGTGGGGTGTTCCCAGTGTGACTGTGGTCTGCTGTGATCTGAAAGAATTAATCCAGAACTTCCTAATGACCAACTCGAATTTTCTCTTAGGTTTGTACAAAAGAAGTTCACTTCTGAAAATCATTTAGGTAATACATGAATGTTCCAAATACGCATTTGGGGTTGTTTGGACAGCATTTCGATCTACCCAGAACAGTGAAGGCACCAGAGGGGGTGCAGTAAGTTTTGAAAGAGAAGAGACAACAGGTGTGGAGGACAGCTACTGTGGGGAAAGAGTTTGGAGTGGGGTAATAGGGTAGTGGTGGATGGAATGTGTGTCACTTAAAGGTTAAAATGGGGGTGGTAGTGTAGAAAATGATGAGAAGACAGAATTAGCTGCCAAAGTGGTAGAACGCCACAGATGATTTCTTTTCTGCTCTCATGTGTGACATCATTGAGGGAAGACTATCATCATCACTTGCCAGGTATCTGGGGTTCTAGACTTGAGTCTGTTACTCATGTCTGAATATCACTAATGCACTGACTGTAGTTCTTTAAATACCAACTAGGAGCAATACAGTGGACTGCTAGATTTCTGACCACGTTATTTGGTGACTTGGAGAGTCTTGTGTCTATGCTTGCAGGGTATTAGTCACTGCATGGATAGGAATGAATAGTTAAGCAGGCGATGGTTGGTCTTTTCTCCTTTGCCACAGCCTCCCTGTTAGCTCCGTCACATGTAGTTTATATAGAACTCCCATAGACAATTTTTGTTTGAATGTCGGGGTCTGTGTCTAAAAGGAGAGTTGGGAAAGCATTCACTCTAGAATTATTTTCTCAGATTTTTTCAGATTCCAAAATTTTGGGAGTCTATAGGTGGTCCCCAAAGCCTTTGAACTCCACAAGCTGTGGAGAGCTAAATCACATGCAACCATATTATCTGTCTTCAGAGGGTTGTTACTAAAATGTGAGGATGAGAATTTGAACAACAATTGTATGGAATATAGTGTCAAGGGCATGATAAGGGAACATTTATTGAAGTCTATTCAGTCTCTGGCTCCATTCTCAGTTATTCAGATAATTGAATATTTATGTCCTTCAGAAATCAGCTAAATATTATGATCATTGGTACCATTTAAAAAACTGAGAGACAGATTTAGAAACAAAAGCAACCCAGCTTTAAACAATCAGGGCTGGCACCAGAATGCCACGGTAAGCCAATGTGTTTTGTGTAAGATCTTGTTGCTGGAGACTCCACACACTTTGGTTATAGGATATAGAGAAATCAAGCTGGCACTTGGAAGCTTCCTCTTTGCTGGTTGACATTTATACTACTGGAAGGATGCTCTGCAGCCTGCTGTGGAAGAAGAGTTATGAGCCATCTTACCCAGTTCTGAACCTGTGAGCTACAATAATGACTGGCATGACAAGGTGTGCCCATGGCTACAGTAGTGACATGGGTATTATAAGGGGAATCAATTGTTTTCTGATTGGATCTAAAGCCTGCTCCACAGGAGGATCCATATGCCTTGTACTGTAAGTCTAACAAAGAAACCATGGTCGGGGAGCTTACCGGCCTGAGAAGTGAACCTGCTATGACTATTTTGATAAATGGATTTAGTATCAAAATGCTCTCTAAATACATATATCTGTACCCATAGATAAGTGCAGCTCCCAGTCTTCATTAGAGCACATGTCTGTGCAGTGGGTGGCAGTTAACATAGAAATTTACAACTGGTCAAAGTGCAGAGACTCAGTATCTATGGGCTCAGCCATAAATGAGATGTTGTATCAGACCCTTCTCCGCCAGGCTCAGGAATTTTGAGGAAGAAGCAGCGGAAACTCTTTAAGAGCCAGAATGTAGAAGGAGGGGGTAACACTGTCTTCTGGAGAGGGCAGGCAATGGCACTCATGCACTCACAACAGGTGGAGATGCCTGCACACGACCATCACACGATCAAGCCAGTCAACATTTCATTTAGTGTGGAGGGGAGGGCTCATGGCTCCCACCCCTAGGTGAGACACTATTGACCGCTGATGACTGCTAGGCGAAGGAGAGTCAGCTGATTTTAAGTGTGTGGTCTCTGGCAGGTCAATCATGCTCTAATGGGTGACCCCAAAACCATGCCTTAATGGCAGTACAGATTAGACTCAGTAGGTGTTTCCTTTTCCTTTTAAAGAAAATAAAGTTGGGTGTGGGGGGGGATTTGGTGGAGTTGGATTTGGGAGGGAAGGAATGAGGAGGTGACCATGATAATATATATGAAACTCTAGAAGAACTAATGAAATATATTAAAGAAGTATCAGGGCTAGGATTATAAATTGGTCAGTTCCTTTCATGGTCCTAGTTTTAGCCCTTCCCAGGCTGTGTCCTATGGATACCCTGGGCTCCTCCATAGTGGAGATAAGATTTTTCCATCATGAGTAGTATGTAGGCAGATTCATGGCTGTCAAAGCAACTTCAGTGCTCGCCTGGGCTACACATCTCTCGCCAGATACAGTGGCATAAGATGGAGCAAGGCCTGAAGGACTCAGTGTGACAGTTCAGGGTTGCAGCATGCCTAGGTGCAGTGAGCCCCACTGGGGACAAGGAAGCTGAGCTGGCTCGAGGAGACTGCCGTAATTATTATGGAATAATGATTTTACTATATAGTTATTATATAGTGCCAAGTTTCTGATTTAGGCATGGATAAACCGTGTATACACACACACACACACACACTTTACATACTTTTAAAAAGCCATAAATTAGAAGTTACTTGGGATTTTTTTCAAAAAATTCAATTTTCACCAGATTTTTGTTTCTAAGTCTGTCTGTCAGTCTAATCTAGTTCCTTACTACGCAGTTTAGGTTGGCCTCAAAGTCACTAAGTAGTCCAGGCTGGTTGGAAACTCCTAGTCCTTCTATCCCAGCCACAATGCCAGATGAAGGTATAGACAACTGTCTGGAGCTTTTTCAATGCATTTTAAAAAATAGTTTTGTTAACATTAGTACTGTTAGTAAGTGCTAGCAAGTTGTCTAGGAACAAAATAAAATTGGAAATAGGCTTGTAACTTGCTCCACCTCACCCGCTTCCATTTTTGTGTAAGTTTTAAAGCTTAGCCTATCCCCTCATGGTGGCTTTTTGCACAAAATAATCTTGGTGATTAATTCCAGATGTTGCTCTGTGGAGTGCTTCAGGGGCTTACACATTATATTTTTGAGCAAATAAGCATATTTTTCCCCTTGTGATTGAAAGGCTAGAAAGCAGGTCCTGTGTACCTGTGCATGTGAAAGGGCATTTATATTTTGGTCAGGCAAAATGCACCTGGGCACTGTAAATATTGTGATTGGTGTGATGTGATTGATCCACAAGTCTGAGTGGCTTGAGAGGCCAGCTCTAGAGCTTTTCTTTCTTCCCTTTCCATCCATCTTTCACTTTCTGAGATGTGCAGAAAGAACCTTAAGTACCAGGACTGCTTAAAAAGGCCCGTGGAATCTTTCAGGAGGACTTGTGATCTCAGATCACTCAAGATTCCCTGACTCCACACCATGGAAAGTGTGGACTTTCCATAATGCATTCTGGATCCCTGTGCTTGGGAGGATGGGGAACTACCCCCAAGGTTTCATATTATTGAAAGAAGGGAGATGTGCTGGATGGAGAGTGTTGGTCTCTTTTTCTCTCCTCCCCTTCAGGCAGAGAGGCTAGGGCAGCTTCTCTCTGGGCACTCAGGGCAGTAGCAGCTTCATCTGTAGGAAGCCTAGAGTTTTGGCACAAGCTCAATTCTGTAGAAAGCAGCTGTACCCATGACACATATCCATACACACATCTATGTATGTAAATATAGCTTTACTAACACCAAGGCTGATACTTTAATCTCTATCTAATAGACTCCCTGTGACACTCCTTAAGTAGTTTGGTACATAGAATCTACGCCATAGATGGACCAAGTTTAGTTATTAAACCAATGCGTACTTATGAGAAGAAATCAGAAAATAGGGACAAGTACAAAGGAAAAAGTAAGTCATCCAAAATTATGTTGGGATAATCCTCTTAACTTTTTAAATTTTTGTTAATCATTCAAGTCTCTATCTGGTTGTTTTTTCCCTCTTGCACAGTAAGTATATGCAACCTTTGAAATATATGTACAATAAACATACATGCAGCCACACACATTTCTTTCATTACAAGTTAAGGTCATTAATACTTGCTATCCTTCATTAAGCTCTTTATGTTGTACACTCTTCAAAGTCCCTTTGCATAATGACATACCCTGACATTACCTCTTTGAAGTGAGAACTATTTTAAATTCAGTTTTACTGATGAGGAGGCCAAGTCATACAGTCTAACTCCTTGTCTGAGTTTATACAGGGAATTGAGTGGCAGAGCAACCACTGAACTCAGAATCAGTTTCAGTCACTGCGTTATCACCGAGTGATATATTGTATTTTTGGGATCTGTTCCTTTTACTCAATATTTCATTAAAACTGTCCTCAAGTAATTAAATATTCTGATAAACTAGGATCTTGATAGTTATATAGAATTTCATCTCAAAGTTACACAAATTACTTTATCTCTCCCCTAAGCCATTTTCTTGGTTACACATTTTCTCTATCCTAAACAACATAATGGTAGACACCTTTGAATTGTATTCTGTGTCTTCTGATTTCCTCAGGCCAGGTCCTTAGACAGAATTGCTGAAGTGCACATGGTCTGCCTGAGAAAGCATTTGGCTGTCTTGTAAGTTTGAACCTGTAGTTGTCTTGTCAGTACTTTGATAGAAATGGGACAAGCTTTGGGACACTCAGGCCTCATCTGCACCATAGAGTGTATTGGGTAATTTGAATCTTGTTCCATTTACTTGCTAGTTTGACATTTTGATTTACAATAATCTTACTTGGTAAAAAAAAGGTTGGTTTGTGATCTTCAAAATATTTTTTGGCTAACAAGGATAAGGAGGCTTCCACCTTTCTTTCTTGGCTCTTTAATGTGATGTCTGGGTTGGACAGCATACCTTTCACAGGCTGTGAAGTTTATTTTCTCACAGTCCTGTAGGTGACGCGGTCCGTGATCATGGAGGCAGTGTCTGGCAAGGGTCTTCTTGCTGCGTGACAGTATGATAGAAAGGGGAAGGGAAAAGGAGTGAGAGAGGGAAGGAACGGGGGGAGAAGCCAAGGGGGCCAGCGTGTCCTTAATAAGGAACTCCACACTGCGCTGACTACTAGTCTCTGCATGAAGGGGAAACCCTCACGGCCCAGTCACTTCTTAGAGGTCCCATTTCTTAACGCTTAAGATGGTGATTGAATTTCAGTGTGAACTTGGGCGAAGACAAGCAATCCAGGGCTAGCACATGGTAAAAATCAGTCCTTCTGTGCCAGTTTCAGGGGCTGATCTCAGTCACATGGCCCTGCATGATTCTGTCACTCATGCCTTTGCTCTTCTGCCTTACACAGAAAACCCAGAGTCTGAACTTTGGAATGTTCAATGCCACATATTCTCAAGGTCATCAGAGTCTTACCAAGTGCCATAGCCATGTTTGCTTGTCTCTGCTCAGAATTATAAACCTTATTCTTTAACTTTCCTAAGTGTTTCCCCTAAAAGCTATGTCCATTTATCATTGCATTTCATTCATTTTCAGTTCATTTATTTATTCAAAACTTTTAGTGTTTTGTTGAATAAATTAAGGAGTTGCATAAATACACGAGCAAGCTATTTCCATATGCTTAGTAGGGAAGAAAGATGTGTGTGATCTTGAACAGTATAATAAATATTAAAACAGGAGACTGTCATATATGTAATGGTGGAGCAAAGGAGACAGAGCATGCACACAGGAAGATGGTGGACTATGAGATGATTAGTCTGATGAAATGGGTAGAGAGTGGAAGAAAACACAAAGAACAGTACAGGGAAAGGAATTATAGTAAGAAAAAAATTACCTCCTTCTCCTTTACAGATACACACACACACACACACACACACACACACACGCACGCACGCACGCACGCACGCACGCACGCGCGCACACACACACACACACACACACACGCGCGCGCATACACACACACACACACACACACACACACGCACACACACACACACACATATATCCCCTCACCATGACAGTTTCTCAACCTTTGCATCATTGGCATTTTGGCTGCATAATTTTGTCACAGAGGCTGTCCTGACCATTGCAGGGTGTTCAGTAGCATTCTTCATCTTGATCCAGAAGTGTCAGTCACATTCTCTTTCCTCAGTATGATAATCCAGACTCCAGATGCTACCATATGTCTCTCCTTTATCAATGAGCAGTGTTCAAGAACACACCTCAGAATTTTTCTTCTCAGGCAGAGAAGAGGGCTAGATATTTCCATGTTGTTTCCATCAGTCATCAATTGAGGGCTGCTGAAGGAGACCCTAGAGAAAGTTCTCAGGCAAACACAGGCAGTTGGATATTTTTTAGAATGCCCTGAAGTGGAGAGGCCAGAGGCATACAGAAGGCTCTCACAACATCTGCTTCTGTCTGTCCATGTGCTCTAGACATGTTTTCTCTTCTCTGTTCATATGATGGAACATGACTCTCTACCTCTCCAAGCCATACATATGAATCCCATCAATCTTTAAATGCCAGTTCCAAATTCCTAGGACAGACAATGTGATTGGTCAAATTTGGGAGGGCTATATTCATTTTAGCCAATCAGCTGTGACCACCTACTGTAGCACAAGGCCCTACTCCTGTTTCAATTCAGGCGAATGGGCAGCAGCTGGCTTCAGGAGGGGTGGATAGCAATTTCTGCCAACATTTATCAGCCTTTGCTGTGTGTAAGGCTTTGTAAAGATATGTAGACAAATGGCTTGTCAGAGTGCTCAGAAAGGGCAGGGACATAGAATTTAAAGGTGAAACTGATGCTTAGGGATTAACCTGTGAGGAACTATTTTCCCCTAGTACCTAGGTGAGAAATTGTTTTTTAGGAGACTAGGCAGGAAAGTTGAGATAATTTCTTTTACTCACACACATAATAAAATGGCAATCTGGCATTGAGGTGGTGAGAGCAATTCTTAGATCTGCTACCAAGTTCTCTCTGAGAACAGAGTCGTGAGACTCACTGCTAGAATGCCTGCCAGGGTAAAGGAACGGGGACATTGCAGGGCTGAGAAGGAGAAAGATCTGTATCAGACTGCCTGGTCTGTTACTCCTGTAGTGGAAAGGGGAGCAGGACCGTGGGGACACTGTATTGCCAGATCTCTTCTATTTTGAAATCAAAGCACTTAAGGCAAACAAAAAATAGGGAACAGAATAGTCCTTTATCAGACCTTGGCATGAGGGCCGTTTTGTCCTTGGGGAGGCTGCTTTCCTGGGAATACGGAGAGGATGGGTTGTCCTGTGCTTTGTGGGTCTTAAGATCCTCCTGTGCTGTGGGGTATCTAGAATGTGGGAGCCATTCTTGGGTTCCTCCTGGCTTTACCCAGCAGGTCCGATAGAGGATGATCAGGACCACGGGCCTGAGTGCAGGTGTCTGAGATGGGTCTGCACTTGGCTGTGCTGGGGGGAGGAGGTCTTTTGCTCCACCCTTCGTGTCTCTATAAAACCCTCTGAGAGAGTCGGTGGGTTGGAATAGGTTCCAGGCCCTCTTGAGTTATCCTTATTTTCTGTTTATCTCCGCGATTTCTCTGCTATAATCTCTCTATCTATATTTCCTGCTGCTCGCACTCAAGAAACTTGGGAAGCTGTGGGGTGGTGGGTAAATGCTCACAGAATGGCGGCCGAATGGGACTAAGAGAAAAAAGAAAAAAAAAAAGGGACTAAAGAACAAAAGGAAGAAAAAAGGGGGGACTAAGACAAATGAACAGGACTAAAGAAAGTAATAGGGACTAAAGATAAAGGAAAATAAATAGTTTTAATACAGAGTTTTTGGTGAAAGCTGAGTCAGCCCTGCAGTGAAAGCATGCCGGTGTTATGAAAAAAATATATTTTTATTATATATTATATATATATATATATATATTTATATATTATATATATATATATATATTTGGGCAGGGGTTTTATCCTCGAGAGAAAAGGAAAGACTGAAAGGATGTCCGATGCGCAGCGAATTCTCCCTGTCAAAATTTTCTATCTTCTATCCCTTTCTCAAATTCTATTGTGAAAAATAAGTAAGGTATAGGGTAGTAATATGTTTAGGAAAAACTTTAGAAGTGTAAGATTGTGTAGGATAAGTAAGGCAACTAGACAGAAAAACTCTTTCAATTTTCTCACTTTGGAGCTATAAATGCAAACTGGGGAAAAAAATCTTTCTTTGGGCTTTACGGGAAGTAAAAAAGCTCTTCTCTGAGCTTATGGGGAAGAAAAAGTTTCCTATGGAAGCTTTTGACCTGGGGACAGCTGAAATGCTAAGTCCAAGCGGCAGGAGGAAGTGTTTTTCTCCTGAAGCCTTCTGAAGCAAAACTGGGTTTGTCTTTCTTTCTCTGGGGGCTTAAAATATTTCTCAGTTAAGTTTTAAAGATTATCTTGGAAAATTTTGGGGGAAAAATCTCTCTAAAAGCTTAATCTCTTAAAAGCTTCTTAAACTTCAAAACCTAAAGCCTAACTTCTCAGAGAAACAAAATTAGACAAAATTAGAATCACTGAGATATTAGTATTGGGGACCATTAGCTCTAAGGAAAAACAACAAACTTAAGACAGCAAACTCTAGTTTTTCAAGCTTTAACTCCCTCCCTGCAATGCAGAGGCAGGAACAAGTTCTTAAAAACCTTTCTAAGCTCTGATCTCTTCAGCTATAAAGGACTGTGGGTCAGAGTACCCTGAGGGGAACGCTTGGGGTAGTAAGGATGAAGAGCTACAGAGAGGCTCAAAAGGGCGGAACTCTTTACTGAGAAAAGCCCAAAAGCCAAGCTTCAACGTTACAGCCGATCTGAGGCATTAAGGTTTTGTTTCTGAGTGAGCATTTCAGAATGGAAAGGTGCTCCTAATCTTTCCTATGCAAAGATCCCCTGAAGCAATGCAAACTGTTTGCATTGTATCTTGCCTTGTGACCAAAAACCCAGAGGCGACTGGCCAGTGTCTCTGGTTTGGAGTGCATTTTGGGATCTAGGGTTCTGCAGTTGCAAACTTCCTGGGCACAGAGCTGAGGCAGGAAGGTGCAAGACCTAGGGGAAAACTGCTAATAACAAAGCTAAAGCCGGTGGGAACGGCACAGTTATTCACTTTCCTACAAGTCCCAGTTGATAGGTCCACAGCTGCAAAAAGAAAATCTGAGAAAAGCTTTCTCTCTTCAGGGAAAACAGTAAAGCTGAACTGTGTCTTGAAGCAGCTGTGCTGCGAGTCAGAACGCTGTCTGGGGAAAGAGCCAGCCAGGCAGAAGAACTATCCAGAGTAAAGCTTTCTTTTCTGTCAGAGAAAGCATCTCTTTGAGAAAAGCTTTGTTTCAACTGACTCCCATGAGATGAGGGGAGTGTAGCCTGAGGGGTGATTGCCTCTGCATAAGCTTGTCCTTGAACACCCAGACAAGCAAACACAACCCACTGGGGGACTGGGCCGGTTAAGGCCTGATGAGGCAAAGCACCTGTCCTATGGGAGTTCTAGAAATGGCAAAACCTCCTTTGTTAGATTTTTAGTCTGTACGAAACAACACAGACCCCGAAACAACGGACAAAAAGCCTAACCTTCAGTAGCAGAAAAGCGCCACTATAGTGTCGGAAACTGTTTCTGGGTAGAGGAGATAACTGAAACCAACTGGATACTGTCAGAGAGAGAAGTCTGCTGAAGAAAGAGGGGACAGATTCCTCCCAGAAAATGCATGACCTGACAAAGTTGCTAGGTTTGAGGCAGATTCAGGGGGAGAAAAGCCCCTACCTCCAAAGGCAGCTAGCAGAGTTACAGAGCGGCAGACAGATACCTGAGCTCTGCATCTGGGGGAAAGAAACAAGCAAATGAGAATAAGATCAGTGGAGAAAATCTCTGAAAGCAGCTATGGAAAAGCTGTTGTACATGATTTTTTTTTCACTGACTGGCTCAAAGTTGCTATCAGGAATTCCAGCGCCCATGCCGGCTAACGAGGCAGGTGTGGTTCTGATTCAGGGCCAGTGTCTGATGGAGAGACACCTGTTAAAGCCAGCTGAGGAGAATAGAAACTCCCAATGTGCCATAGCTGAAAATGTAAATGCTTGTTCAAATCTCCTGTTGTAAAAGCAAAAACTTTGTTCAAAACTCCGGGCAAGATTTGTAAGCAAGTTGGTAAAGAGAGCCCAGTTGACTCTCAGACCCAAAAGAAATATGGGAAATGATATAGGGACTGATATTATTATGGACTGATATAAGGGTGCATTCTGGGAAAGGTAGTTTTTTCTGCTAAAAGATGGCGACATTGGCCTGAAAACACTTTTGTCAGCTCGAAAATACTTCATGGTAAACTTAAAATACAGCTTTTAAAAGAATAAGGAAAAATCATCTAAGAGTTTTAAGTGTTGAAAGTTCCAAGTGAAAAATGATAAACTTAGGGCGCTTCGCGGTTTGGGGCTCCATGGTAAAAATGCCTTATTTACCCTAATAGCTTGTGAAAAGTTTTTACGGTAGTTGGATGACAAAGCTATCTATAAGAGCAAACAAGCCCACTTTAAATCCTTAAAACAAGGGAAGCAGTTTATACACTGAACGTTGTCTTAGATATGAAAAAACTTGTTGAAATTAAAAAAGGTTTTTGCTTTTGAACAAACTGCCTGCAATGAGAGTAATTCCTTTGCAAATCTAATAAGGAGACAAGGAACAGGCATTCAAAAAAGAAATGACTGCTTTATAGATGGGAAACAACTTCAGAAAAATCTAGCTGTCTTACAAAAGAGTTGCTTTACCTGAAGTTCCTTATAAGAAATCAATGCTAAATATCACCACTGTTAATAACATCAGGAGTTAAAGTAATGAAGTGAAAATACTAATCCTGAAACTCAAGTGAAATGAAAGATCCCTGCTCGGGATTATGAAGGTCCGATCCTGTGTGTGTGTGTGTGTGTGTGTGTGTGTGTTTTTTTTTTTTTTCCGAGACAGGGTTTCTCTGTGTAGCTTTGCGCCTTTCCTGGAACTCACTTGGTAGCCCAGGCTAGCCTCAAACTCACAGAGATCCACCTGCCTCTGCTCCTGAGTGCTGGATTAAAGGTGTGCGCCACCACCGCCGGCCCGATCCTGTTTTAATATGGGGTTGAGGACATGTTTGTTTTTTCACAAGAGGAGAACGAAGCTCGGTGGTTACCAGAGCATTTGGTAAGGAACATGGAACTAAGAAAAGTCAGCTCGATGACAGTAAGGAGCATGGAGCTAAGAGTCAGCTCAATGACATTTCCTATAAAGGAACAGAATGAAAGTGCTCAATTAGTATTCTGAGGTTGTCACTGGTTAATGCAAACAGTGAGGAAATAGAGTTCGGAGCTGTGCGCTTTTGGCTTTACTAGCTCCTTTAGAAAAATACCTTATATCACTAATAGCTGTGCAGTGTTGGCAAAGAGCTTTACAGAAGCTAAATACGGTATTTCACCCTCAGCGTGAAGTTTTTTCCGTAGAACAAACCAAAAGTGCTGCTGTAATAGAACATTTGTCTGAATTGAGGCATTTTAGGGGAACTATTATGAATTTGGGTGAGGACAGCCTCTAGTTAAAAATGTCTCTACCGTGACAGTGCATCTCTGCTGGTCCGGAACAGCTGAGAACTGGCAACTTTGGAGTGTGGCGTCGTCCCGAGAATGTTTACAGTCTCCTAGCAACAAGTATCACAACTCTATATGACAACATTCACTAAATCCCAGTGCTTTATAACAAAGCTAACTATAAACTGTAAACTTTTAGAATGATGTACGTATTTCCTGTCTAGTTAAGAGAATCTTTCTAATATAGATGGTGATAATAATTAAGAGTAAGAAATAAAATATGAAAATAATATATGTGAATTTGTAAAAATTCTGTCTTGTTATGTCTGTGTTAGAAAATCTTTAGGTGTTGCTAAGTTAGATATATGCTACAGTAGCCTATATAAGTTTGTAAATATAATCTATAGAGTTCCTTTAAATATAAGCTTGTAAGAAGTATCTAAGGTAGTCTTAAGACATGTAGTAATAAGCTTGTAAGATGCTAGTTGTAAATGTAGTTTAAATAAGAATAAGATGGAATGAATATAAGAATAATAAGAATATTGCTAAATGTTTCTATAGTTTCCTTAAAGTATAAATAAGTAGATGTTTAATGTTATATGTGAGTTTGTAAAAACGTGTAAATGTGTGAATGTGAGTCTAAATGCTTTGCAAGGCAAAAAAATGTTTATATGTGAGTTTTTTGAAAAGTGTAAATATAAGTGTGTGAGTCTATTCTTAATGTATATGGTGAAAACACCTGAGACACAGGTAGTGTCCTAGTAGACTGCAAAGTAGGCAGTCTGAATGGTTTCAAAAGCTTCAGAAGCTGCTAGAAGCTAAGAATGGCGGACGCCATAACCAGCACAAGGCATTTGCAGCTGAGATCCGTGGAAAATCGACGTAACACAGAAAAACCTGAGCTAACATCAAAACGGTGCGGTTTAGAATACTACTGTACCTAAAAAGGTCTCTGGCTTGAGAATAAAAGTTTCAGAGACGCTTGTTTGAACTTAAAAATGAGATAAAATTACAAAGATTTTGGTTATGGATTTCTCATATTTGGAAGGCTAGTACCAGAATTTATCATTTGAATTTTAAGGCTTAAATGAAATAAACAATAGAGATTTCATTGCAATGGGACAGTTTGAGTAATGACCTAGGAACGGTATTTCTGGAATTGGTTAAAAATGGAACTGTTTAAATGAAGAAATACATTTCTACTTTAGAATCAGATGCATTTTGTGTATGCATATATGCTTATTAACTGTGATTTATAAATTGTTTTGTGGAACTGTTTATGTAAAAATGGAATTACTTATGGAACTGTTTTGTGTTACAAATGGAACTATTTAAACAGAAAAGTTTGGGTTTCTAACTAGGCTTGAGACTTTGCTTAAAAAATTATAAAAAAGGGAGAGTTAATAATCCTTAGTCTATTTAATTTAATTGTTTGAGTGGACTAATGTCATGTTTTGTTAGTAAGAAATGCAAATGGGGTATACTAAGAGATACTTTTTAAAGTGTGTAAAGAGTTTTATTAAGAAACTGCTTTTTGGATGTTTTGCTAAAAGTTTTCAAAGTGTTGATGGTTAGATTGAAAATATTGCTTTTCAATATGGGTTTGTAGGAATTGTATAAGTTTGGGTTCCTCTAACTAGGTTTGAGACTTTGTTTAAAAAATTATAAAAGAAAAGGAGGAGTTATGAGATTGAGTTATGTTTGACAGAAACCTATTGATATTAATGCACCCTGGTTTTGTGGAGTTGAGGAAATGTTTAAGTTTGATGTGAATACATCGAAGTTTTTCCTATTCTGTTAACAAGAAAATTCAAATGACTGAGTTAAGTTGTAAGATGGAGAAAATTTGTTAACTATATATAGTACCATATATGCTATTTCAATGGTTCTGTTAAGAGTTTGTGCTATGGATAGTTATCTATGTAAATAAACACTGATGGCCAGTGACCAGGCAGGAAGTATAGGCGGGACAAAGAGAAGAGGGAGAATTGGGGAAACAGGAAGAAGGAGGGAGAGACACTGCAGCCACCGCCATGACAAGCAGCATGTAAAGACGCGGTAAGCCACCAGCCACGTGGCAAGGTATAGAATTATAGAAAATGGGTAATTTAAGATAAAAGAACAGTCAGCAAGAAGCCTGCCACGACCATACAGTTTATAAGTGTTACAAGCATCTGAGTGATTATTTTATAAGTGGATTGTGGGACTGCGGGGCTTGGGGAACCTGGAGAGAAGCCCTCCAGCAACAAATGGCGCCCAACGGCTCGAGTTTCCACCTTAAACCTGAGAATATTTAATAACCAATTCTAAACAGAGCCAAAACCAGGTTCCTGCTTCTTGTCTCATATGGGCAGCTAGACGCCGCAAAACGCAGGTTTGAACACTGGCGGGTTCCTGGCGTGTGCGTTTGACCAGCAGTATGGCGGAATGAGGCGTCTGCCAGCGGCACATTATGCCGTGTAGTAGATTTAGTCTTTACTAGTATTTAAAAAAAAAAAAGGTTTCTGGCTACACGCTGCTTGATAAAAGCTTAGACCCACTATTTCTGAGACTTGATGACTCCAGAAGCTGGCAGAAGTACCACTGCCATGTTGGAAGCTAAAGTGGCAGAGCCAGCAGCCACAGCGCCGTTTCAGTCTTACAAATGGTACAGTTTAAAGCAATAGGCTCAAGGGTAATATAAAACATAAAGCCACGTAAAGATGGTACCACACAGAGAATCTGGATTATGTTCTCTTTGATATTCGTAACTAAAGAAAAACATTTGATTACAAAAGCTGTTGATTATGCCAAAATGTATATTTTAAAAGTACCTTGAACTTCAAAATTTGGATATAAGGATATGTTACTTTGGAAAAGAGGTTCTGCTTTTGTTTCCACAGAAAGCCAGAGGCTGTGGATTTGTTCCAGATTAAGATACATCAGGTTTCACCAGCCAAGACCCCTGAAAGGTCTCCGATGACACCATGGCCCAGATGATCCAACATCCAGAGCGGTTTCAAGGCAACTGATTCACACAATACAGCCTCACGGACTACCCCATAGGTCTAAAATTTTCTTTGCGTCCCCATAAGATACAGCGCCCCCTCAGCAGGAAGTAGTAAGAGATGCTACGCCCAAATTCCCAAATATACCAAGCTGGCTTTAGAGGTGGAATTGCTCACTCCCCCTCTAAACCCAGACATATTACTTTAAAAAAAAAATGGTTAAGAGATTCTTGTGTCCCAAATCAGAAGAGCCTCTGGTGTGGGACAGAGAAAAAACCAATATTTTTATTAAAACAGGTTGATTATAAATGTGATCTCTTTCTAAAAAAGAAAAGGGGATATGATTAGATATATAGGAGGATATGGAGATGATAAGATAAAAGGGTAGATTAATGAACCTACTTTTAAAGAAAAACTTGTTTAAAATGTTTACATTGGTATAGATTTTAGTTTGTTTAAAATGTTTTACATTGGTATAAATTTTAGTTTATTGATACAAACTTGAAGTTAATTTTGTTATACTGTATATAATATTTCTATCTTGTTTGAGGTATTATGTTTATGTAACTCATTTAAAATTGTAATGGATAATTAAAAATAGGTTAATAATTAGTCATTTATGATAATCATATTTGTAACCATTTTAGTTAAGTCTTCTAGGTATACATAGATATATTTCAGATAGATAGGTAATCTTCAAACACTTCATAGACCTAGAGAATATGGCATTTAAATAACTTAGAATTCTGTTGACATGAGACACAATTGCTCCTGGCTGCACCAATTTGATCCGAGAGAATGTTGGGCTTCTAAGACATTTCCATTTGAAGTTTGTCTTCTTGCACAAAATGGCCTACTGGGCAAAGAACTGCCCTTGCCTTGACGGCTGACAGTACGAATACAATGCTGTCCTTTCTGGACAAGCGGACACAAGGAAAGCGACCACTGTACTCTGCCAAGACAGGGTAAGATGGTCTTTCAGAATTCCTGCTTCTGAAAATGGTCAGTCAGATACTCTAGGCCTGTAGCCAATTTGAATGCACCAATAATGCTGAGAAACATTAGGTGACTGTCCAGGCTGCCAGCTGTCTTGGTCTACTCTTGCAAGATTCCCGAAAGTTGCTTGCATCCATCTACCATTTCTCCGGTACCATTATCTTCCTTCTCAGGTCTTTGATGTGGTTAAAGACTAGATAGTTATAATTTCCTCAGTTATGATAAAAGATAAGTTAGATGTAAAACCTTAAACTCACAAATATAAGATATATAGGACATCTTCTTTAATATTGTAACTGTAATTCTTGCTTGATAATTGTTTTGTTATATGTAATTTTACTATGTTAAAGTTAAAACCTCCCTTTTTAAAAAAAGAAGAAAAGGGGAAGTGCTGTGGATATTACTCTATGTAAATAAAACACTGATGGCCAGTGACCAGGCAGGAAGTATAGGCGGACAAAGAGAGAGGAGAATTGGGGAAACAGGAAGAAGGAGGAGAGACACTGCAGCCACCGCCAGGAGAAGAGCATGTAGAGACGCCGGTAAGCCACCAGCCACGTGGCAAGCTATAGATTTATAAAAATGGGTTAATTTAGATAAAAGAACAGTTAACAAGAAGCCAGCCACGACCATACAGTTTATAAGTGTTACAAGCATCTGAGTGATTATTTTATAAGTGGATTGTGGGACTGCGGGGCTTGGGGAACCTGGAGAGAAGCCCTCCAGCAACAAGTTTGCTTTGAGTTGTAAGATTGAGAGAATTGTGACTATGTATAGCAATATTTATGTTAACCTGTTAATGGTAATGATGAAGCTAAGGGATTTTTTAAGTTTGTAGTCGCCTTAAGAGTTTTTGGTTTAGAAAGGGCTTGAGGCAGCTAAGACTGCTATAGTCACCTTGGACCTAATTCAAAAGAGAAATGCCATTTATATCATCCTCTACTCCCATACCGGAGGTGTAACAGCTATGGAGATTGCTGTAAGCCATTAATAGTTATTTTTTTTATATATTAAGAAGGGGGACCTGTGGGAGCCCGTTCTGGGTTCCTCGTGGCTTTACCCAGCAGGTCCGAATAGAGGACGATCAGGACCACGGGCCTGAGTGCAGGTGTCTGAGATGGTCTGCACTTGGCTGTGCTGGGGAGGAGGTCTTTTGCTCCACCCCTTGGCATCTCTATAAAAACCCTGGGCCAGAGATAGTCGGGGCCCATTGGATTAGGTTCCAGGCCCTCTCGAGGCTATCCTTTATTTTCTGTTTATCTCCGTGATATTCTCCGCGATAAATTCTATCTAATATTTCCTGCTGATCGCACTCAAGAAAACTCTGGGGAACTGTGGGGTGGTGGGTAAATGCCCACACTAGAAGAGACTACTCAGGCACTTGTTTAAGCCAGCAGGAAGTCTTTATTAGCCAGCTAGTGACTAAGCTGGTTGTTTGGGATCCCATTGTAGCCACACGCCTTTCTCAGGTGGCGCTTTTAAGTTCAAAAACATGTCCTGGGTTGACACACCTCCATTAGCAAGAACAGTTAGCCAGAAAGGAACCAGAGAAGCTTAAGAGCAAGGTTAGTACATTTAGAAGTTTTCCCAGAACTATGGACTTTGATTCAGGTTTATGTCTTTATTTTTGTTTCGGCAGGTGGTGTTGCCTATGTGCCGTGGCCTGAATGGTACTGCCATCATGGCGTCAGTTGTGCTAAGGTCTGGGGCCTTGTTGGTACTGGTCAAATCAGACTTACCTGAAGACAGGGGTTTATAAGTCATCTTAGCATTAGTAGCTAACAGAAATTTAGTCTCTGTGTTACATAGATAAGTAAGTAGTTGACCAACAGGATCCTATAGTGAGAGCTGGGGGCAAAAGAATTAATGGCCAGCCATAGCCATACATCTAGTAGTCAACCTGGGGTGGGTGGGGGAGTAGAACAAAGATTGGTACCAATTTAGGTTTTTTGATGTCTTTTTAAAAAAAGGTTATTTTTGACAATGGCTAAACTTTTAAAATTTATTCCTGACTGATTGGCAGAGAAGCAAGAAGTCTTTCCCAATGAGCTCCTTGTCTCATAAAGAGGAGTTCTAATCCTCTTTGATCCTGAAGAACAACCTCAGCTAAAGAATCTAACTGGGATTCCAGACAGAAGCAAATTATGTAGATGGTCCTGGTCTGTGTCTACTTGAGCACTGAGTTTATTCAAGAGTGTTTGTCCCCCATAATTAAGGCCTAAAGTTCAGCTGAAGCAGAGCCATGAAACCTTCCCTCACCAGCAGAGGAATGTAATGGAGATGGCTCATCATGCATGGGGAAGCCAGAATCTAGAGTTAGTGGGCCTTGTCCTTCCTTTAATTATAGATGAACAATCTGTGCTATAATATGCATGAGGATGTAAAGGAGTGGGTTCTCCTCCAGTGTAAACAATTTACAAGATATATACTAGATAAGCCTTAGTGCAAGCAACCAGGTAGTCTCTGGTGGCCTGAAACACATTCGACCCCCGTTCTTGCAATTAACCTGTTGTACATGGCAACAGGAATCTGCATATAGGAATGATGTGAGGGTATCTTGGTGACATTAAACAGGCACCTTTCCCTTGGAGGTCCCCCGGGATGAGCTTAGTTTAGTCCTATTTACTACAGCTGTTAGGGTTGGAAGTGAAATTTAGTGTTTGATTAGTTCCAATCTCAACAGAATACAGGGCTTGGGGTCCAGGCATACCCAGCAGTCCTGACCAATGCCTGGTTGAGAATGCTTAAGGAAATGATATATTCTTTCTAGCATCCTGAACACTGATGGGCTGGCTTCTGATGCCTCCTGGACCTTTATATTTGAGGTTACCGAAGGAATTTATGGGGAAATTAGAATTTGGGAGATTGTCATTTAGAGAGCTTGTATTGTGAGGGTAGCAAGATGGGCTGATGTTCTGTGGATAGTTTTATGTCAACTTGACACAAAGTTATCTGACAGGAGGGAATCTTAACTGAGAAAATACCTCCATAAGATCCAGCTGTAGGACATCCTTCCTTCCTTCCTTCCTTCCTTCCTTCCTTCCTTCCTTCCTTCCTTCCTTCCTTCCTTTTTTGTAGGACATTTTCTTAATTAGTGACTGATAGGGAGCATCCAGTTCTTTGAGCATTGAGCCCATTGTGGGTGTGTCATCCCTGGTCTGGGGTCCTGGGTTTTATAAGAAAGCAAGATGAACAAGCCATGAAGAGCAAGCCAGTAAGCAGCAGCCCTCTGTGACCCCTGTATCAGCTCCTGCCTCCAGGTTCCTGTCCCTACTTCCTTTGATGATGAAGATATGGAAGTGTAAATCAAATAAACCTTTCCTCCTTCACTTGCTTTTTGGTCATGGTGTTTCATCACAGCAATAGAAACCCTAAGACAGTTGGTTTGGATAGAGAATTTGCTGCTTGGATCTGGACCATTAGGTGTAACCTAACTGCCCAGGTTCTACCTGTTGCTCAATAATGATTTTTAGCTTCCTGCCAGTCCTTAACCTCTATGGTTATGAAATTGCATTGCCCGTGACCACATGTAAGTACTATGAAGGGATTAGCATGCTCTCAGGAGGACTTGGTTTTGTAATCCCACCAAGCACAGTGGTACTCACTTGGCTTCTGGCAGATCTGAAGGTGATAGATCAGAGCCCTTTGTCTTCATCCATGGACCCCCAGCCCCAGGGGCATGCTCCTTCCCAGGAGCAAGTGAACCATCCCCCAGTACCCTCTGGATGAAACATCTTATAGAATCTACCTAGAAGGTAGGTTGGGTCTGGGTGGACAGGTAGACTAAGAGCTCCCTGGTTCTGATCTTCCTAATTTCCCATACCCAAGGTTCTGGCTCATAGGGAGGGGGATGTCTCAGGCCTTTCCGAGGGGAGACAAAAAGAACAAATTAGGACAACCATATTTTTTGGCCCATGTTAGCCCTACCTTTTGGGGGTTGGAGGACCTGGTGATGACCCATCTGTCGTTATCTTCTGTAGCCTCCTTCAGCTGGGTGTGGTGGGTCAATGGGTGACTTGGGTGATTTTCACTGCTGTAGGGTGAGGACCAAAGCATATGGGCCTTTCCTTGTTGGCTCAAGGCTTTGCGTTGGTATCCTTTTACCCACACAAGGTCACCAGGCTGGACTTGTGGGTAGGCTCAGACACGGGCAAGGATGAAGCCTCTTGAACTGTCTGATAAATGCTTCTCTGGTCTGTTTTATGGCCTGCGAGGACTTGTGGAGAAAATGGTTAGTAATTTTTGTCTTATGAACTTCTTAATATGTGGTGCATCTGGCCCTTAGGAACATAATATGTAGGAGGCTGGCATAATTTTCACTAGTCTCAAGGACATATTTTATTTTTTTATTTATCATTTTTTATCTTCTTGATAGGCACAATGTAGTTTTTGATCAACATTTAGGAACTTTGCCTGATTTAGGAAAACTTTGAAAGTTTGAAGACCAGGAGTTATAAGACCCACGGAGACAGGCAAACCAAACCTAGGAATATATCTGGGTCTGGGTAACTTGGCAGTTTTAGGTGCCTCCAGTGGGTGGCCTGGGGGAGCTTGGGGACCATCTGTCTTCTGATAACAGGGGAGTAAGCCAAGATGCTGAGGCAGGTTCATTCCTGCAACACATGCATCCTCTGATAGCCAGGGTTGGCTCATGAGCTCCTCAACTGCCTCAAAGACCTCCCTCTCCCCCCTACACTGCCCTCCTATTCTTCCTTCTCCCTCCTCTCTTTAAACAATTCACTTTGTCTGGCAACCTGGCAGTTCTCAGGGGCACCTCTCGGTTACTTTTCTATTTCTGTGATAAGACATGGCCAAGGCAACTAGAAAAGAAAGTGTTTATTTGGGACTTACAGTTTCAGAGGGTTGGAGTCTGTGAGCGTCATGGAAGCATAGTAACAGGCAGGCAGGGGGCTGGAGCAGTAGGTGAGAGCTCACATCTTGAGTACCAGCAGGAAGCAGAGAGAGTTAACTGGGAACGGCATGGGCATTTAAAAACTCAAATCCTGCCCCCAGGCAACTCCTCCAACAAGGATCCTTCCCAGTAGTTCCACCAACTGGGACCAGCTCTTCAAACATGAGCTTCTGGGGCCATTCTCATTCAAAACACCATACCTCCCCACTTATTTTCTTAAAACCAAGTCTCTTATTAAAATGCTGTGCATTCCTTCTTGGTATCTGCTTTTCAGTGGGCCTAAACTGTGCCATTTGTACTTCAGATGGAGGTACTTTGAGATGTTGTGCCCACGTCGAAAGACCCCTGAGCAAGACTACCACAGAGTTGATATCCAATGCAAAACACACAGGGGTTTATTGATAACAAGCAAGCCGGGCTTGGTCTGTGTCCAACACTCGACACAGTGGGTAGAGGAGGACGGCCCTGAGCTCTCAGAGCAAGGGGTTTTTTAAAGGGAAAAACTGCAAGCAGGGTGGTACAAGTCTTGACATCATATAATTGGGTGGGTGTGTAACCTTTGAATTTACTGGCTGGGGGTTACAGATATCATTTTTGGGCAGGCCTGGACAATTCCTAGCTTTGTCCTTGAGCTGCAATGGAGGCTGGTTGGCCTTGCACATTCACATTGAACCATGCACATAGCTCTAAGTTGGTGAGGGGTCCCAGACAGTAAACAATTGACTGAACCTTGAGTGGTCAGAGTACGTGCAGAAAGGGAGTTACTGCAAGGAGCTACTTCATGGCCTCCAGAAACTGCTTGTTCAAGTCTCAGGAAACTGAAATTGAGGTCTGATTGCTGAGAGAAGACTGAGCAGCCTGGTCCTTTCAGGGAATGAAATAATAATACTGAAAGTATCAGTAATGAACCAGGGCTAGTCTAGGGAATTCTGAGAAATCTTTCCTGAGAAGTACTGATTTCTTTGAGGTGACTAAAGGAACAAGATGGTTGGTGACCTGAACTTAGTAAACATACAGAGTGGAAATTCATTTAATCCCATAAAATGACTAATTTGGTTCAACTGTTTATAGTGTGACTCTTGTGTGCTGAGAGGCACGGAGGAAATGAGTGAGTGTATTCTGGAGAGGAGATTACATAAAATTGATTTATTAAAATATGAAGAGTTGACAAAGAGATCAGTCCAGCTTTATGAAGGTCCAGATAATTCCTGGCACCTTCCAGAAAATAATTCCTGTGCAAGTAAGAGCCATGGGGTCAGCCTTGGTGAGCTTAGTTGATGGACAAGAGCAGGTGGGGCTTCTGTTCTGGTCTGTGATGATTCATGACATACACCCAGCACCTTGTTAATTATTAAGGAAGTGAGTTGCTGCATTTTTGTTCTGAGATGGACAAACAGCCTGGCAATGTAACACTGAGAAATTCGGTGTCCATTTTTTAAAAGATTTCCCATCATATGATTATATGTACACAAACAAAATCAGCTGAGCAATCATGCGTCCTCCAACGCAGCTTGCATTCAGTGAATCCCGGTAAAGGGAATCCTCAGGCGAAAATGCCGCTCCCCTGAAGCAGGTGGTTGTTGGAGCCAGCTGACAAGTCAACTAGGGTACCTGAGTAGGGCATGAAGTGGAGGAAAAAGCAGAGACAGAAGAACAGACAGAGACAGAAAATCAGTGCCTGGAGGGCTTCTGGTCAGTACCAGAAAAGCCCTGAGTTCACTTCACAGCGGCTCACACACAAGCTGAAAGGCTAAGGTAGAACAGAGCACAGCACGGGTGGTCTAGCCTCTCTTGATTCAAGGAGCAGGCGGTTTCGTTCTCTCACACATGTGCCTCCTGCTAACAGCAGCAGCCTGCCTGGAATCGGGCATTTGCTGAATAATGAGTTCTTTCCCACAAGCTGATCAGGACTTCCTCACAGCCCCTGTACTTTTCCTAGGAGCCGTAACAGAACTTTCTCACAGCTTCTGAAGAGACTAGAGCAAGCAAGCTTTGAACTCTCTTTTGGGTCAGAACGGACTTCAGTTTCAAAGCTGAGTCTCCGTGAAACTGAGTCACTGTGGGCTCCACAGTTGGTACTATGTTTCCTGACACAGCTGCTCTTCTGAAGTGGGGGCTGGGAAACGGCACAGAGCAGCGAAAAAAACACACCACTTGAATGAACAGATGCCTGGTTTATCCTTCTAGCTTTTCCTTGGCCCATGATGCCAAAAATTGAGCGGAAAGTGATGGCTGGGCTAAGATGAGGCCAGCAATATTTCACCCGATCAAGCTGAGACCTCAGGGGATGGAAAAGGCATTTCACTCCAAGCCAGCACATGCTGCTGGTGCTGCAAGAGACAAGGCCCATGGCTCCAGGAGGCAATTCCCTCCTCTCTCTCCACATGATCAATTTCATGGCATTTGCAATCTCGAGACAAAGGAATATTCCGAATTCCAGACCCCCATCCTGAAGCAGCTTTGTAAGCCCAGGGAAGGAGGCCAACCCCCACATCCTCTGGCCATCAGCAGCTGATTGGGGATGTTCAATACAGAACTACCTTGGTTTTTAAATTTTAACCTGGTGTGCAAAGTCTTTTGACCTTGTGGATGGAGACGGAGTTCCATGAGTTAATAATTTTAAAAAAGGTACAAGTTTCTTGAACCCATGTTTATATTTTTTGCTCTACAGGGACAGCATGACATTTGTATATATATATGTCAGGTGAAAGATGCTGCAGCCCCTGCTGGTGTGCTGAGGACCTAATGGGTTGAGGAGCAGCAAGTGTCTCGGGAAACCATGAAGCCTGTTTGTATGCTAGCTCACACCCATCATTGCTTGTTAACTCCTTAAAAAAGTGTGTGTGTGAGTGTGTCTGTGAGTCTCATGTGTGAGTGTGGGTGTGTGCCATGGCATGTATGTGGAGATCAAGGGGCAACCTTGGGTGTCCCGTTTTCACCTTCTGTTTTGAGACAGGCCAGCTCCCAGTCTCGCTTGTCTCAGCCTCCCAATTTCATCGTAGACATGCTGGGTGTACATTCACACTGCACATCTGGCTTTACATGGCTCTGGGATCTGAACACTGGTCTTCAGGCTCGCACAGAACTTGATCCACTGAGCCAGCCACCCAGCTGTGTTTGTAACTCTTGTATAGCAGACCAGCTGCCTTCTTTGCCTTGGTTTCCACTCATGGGGGTCCTGGCTGGAGGTGTTCCTTTGTACTGAGTCCTATTGCCACAACTAGGCAGCATTTCTTGTAGAAATTTAGTGACACCCACCTCCTTCCTCCAAATACAGCAGGTTCATCTTTTGGGAATGACGAGAGACTGAAAACAATATTTTGCTATGGTTTAAAGACAATCTAAGATGGGGTTCTAGCTTGCACCAAGAATTTAATCAAAATAAAATGGTACCATACTGTCATAGTGGGAATTTAATTTCATGTAGATGGTTTTCTTGGCCATAAGATTTTAGCCCACCTAAGTGGTTTCCCTGCAGTTCAAGACCAAAGTGACTAATGTGGATGGTGCAAGAAAGGGAGACAGGAAGTATAAGCTGCTTTTTGAAAAAAAATCCATCTTATAGAAAGAAATTCTCCAAGTAAAGGGGAAATAGAGGAAATTATTATTTAAGAGAAAGGATAACAGTAGAAAGCTAAATAATAAAACTTTACCTTTGCTTATATACCCTTTTCTTTCTTCCAATTAAAATCAAACTTTGGGAGCAGAACATAGTGTGGCAAAGAAAACTAATTTTTGAGAAAGGATGCTATTTATCACCTCTCTTAACCACTGTTCTGTTGCTGGAACCATGACCAAGGCAACTCTCAGAAGGAATTTAATTGTGGGCTTGCTTATAGTTTCAGAGTTAGTTCATTAACATATGGCAGGGACCTGGTGAGCACATCAGCACTCACGGCATAGGAAAGTAGCTGAGAGCTGCATCCTGATTTACAGGCAGAGAGAGCAACACCAGGACACTTTTGAAACCTGAAAGCCCACCTCCAGTGACATACTTCCTTCAAGCCACATTTCTTAATCCTTCTCAAATAGTGCCATTCCCTGATGACTAAACATTCAAATAATGGGGCCTATGGGGCCATTCTTATTCATACCACTATATCTCACTCCTTAGGCCCCAGAGGCCTATAGCCATATCAAATGCAAGATGATTTAGTCCAACTTCAAAAGTCGCCATAGTCTTTCAGTCTCAGCACTGTTTTGTAGTCCAAAGTCTCTTCTGAGACTCAAGGCAATCTCTTAACTGTAATCCACTGTAAAGCAAAAGCAAAAAGCAGATCATGTAGTTTCAACATACAACAACATACAGAATATACATTACCATTCCAAAAGGGAGAAAAGGGAGCATAGTGAGGAAATATTGGACCAAAAGCAAAAAAACCATCAGGACAAACTCCAAATTCTGCATCTTCATGTGTGATGTCAAGGGCTCTTCAGATCTCCAACTCCTTTAACTTTGTTGAGATACAACTTTGTTGCAATGTACTTCTCTCCTTGGGCTGGTTTCACACCAGGCCTGCAGAATTCCTCAGCAGGTATCCTATGATAAAAACTTCATTATTTTGGAGTCTCCAACACAATCCAGGCTTCACCTACACATCTTCAAGCAGTGGCTTCTCTGGGCCTCACACAGGAGCTCCTCCAACACACACTTAGCCCCAGAGGCTTTCCTGAGCTGTGGAGGGAGATTCCATAACTCCTTTCTTGTATCCTTGGCTCTAAATTCAGAACCACATGGCCAAAGCTGTCAAGTTCTCCTGTTTGCTGGGGCTGGAACGTGGCCCCCCTTTGCAGTTACGTTTGCCTCTGCTTTCTGTTGCTGATGGTTTCCTCTACTCCTTGAGCTTTCCTTTAACTCCTTTTCACGAGCTGAAGCTTAGCTGGGCGGGGTCTTGCCCTGAGGTCACCACTCCCTTTATTCCAGTAAACATCAGGCTTTGCTTTAGACGGTTATTTATTCTTTGAGCTCGGGGACTTAGCTTCATTACACTTCCTGGTGTTCTTTTTCTCCCCAAACTGTACATTTTGTATTTTTCCTTGCTCAGCTTGCCGCCCTTTCATTATAGATCTGTATAAGAATGGCTATTAACAACCAATGACCTGCCAATACTAGGCTGACTTGAAATCTCCTTTGCCAGTTCCATTAATCCAAAACTCTTAATTTAGCCTCAGACAGATTTTTAGGAGAAGGGCTAAAAGCAGCCCTTTGTTGAAACATCACAAGAATGGTCTCTAGGCCACTTACTAATATTGCTCCCCTCCAAAACTTGAATTGGGCTGTCATAGTTTATATTCCCCCCACACCATTGTTCGTGTTCCTTCTAGATGGCCCATTAAGTCCCACTTACATCGTTTAACCAATTTTCTAGTTCAAAGTCCCAAAGTCTTCCATATTCCTCCAATAAACAGCATGGTAAGGCCTGTCACAGCTGTAGCCCACTCCTTGGTATCAGCTTCTGTCTTAGTCAGTACTCTCTTGCTGGAAGAGACACCATGAACAAGGCAACTTTTATAAAGAAAAGCATTCAATTGGGAGGATTACTTATTTCAGAGTGTTAGTCCATTATCACCATGGCAGGGACATGGTGGGAACATGGTAACTCTAGCTAGAGTTTTCTCTCCAGGACCCGCCAAGCCCCGCAGTCCGACAGCCCATTTATAAAATAAACACACAGACGCTTATATTATTTATAAACTGTAACGCCATGGCAGGCTTCTTGTTATCTACTTCTTCTATCTTCCATTAACCCATTTCTATTAATCTATAAGTTGCCACGTGGCTCATGGCTTACCGTACCTTACATCTTGCTTGTCATGGTGGCAGCTGGCAGGTCTCTCTCCTCTGCCTTCCTGTTCCCTCAATTCTCCTCTCTGTTAGTCCTGCCTATACTTCCTGTCGGGCTACTGGCCAATCAGTGTTTTATTTATACAGAGTGATATCCACAACAGGTAGCACTCACAGTGTTGGTACAGCAGCTGTGAGCTACATCCTGATTCACAGGCACAGAGTAATACCAGGCCTGGTATGGGATTTTAAAAACCTCAAGCCCCCCAGTGACACACTTTTTCTAACAAGTCCACATCTCCTTATCCTTCTCAAATAGTATCACTCCTTGATGACTAAGCATTCAAATATATGAGCCTATGGGGGGCATTCTGATTCAAACACCACATCATCTGTGACAATTAGCTTTAATTGTCAACTTGATATGATCTAGGATTATCTGAGAAGAGAGTCTTAATGAGGGATTGTTTACATTGGGTAGGCTTGTGGGGATGTCTATGGGAAAATGTCTTAGTTAGGTGATGTAGGAAAATCAAGCCCACTGTGGGCAGCATCATTCCCTAGGCAAGGGTGGTGGTGGTCCTGAACTATGTAAGCATGGAGAAGTTGACCTAAGTGCCAGCACGTAAAGAAACAGGTATGATGCATTCATATCTTTCTGCTCTTGTGGCTGTGACCAGACCCTCAATACTTGCTGCTTTGACTTCCTTAGATGAGAGTATAACCTGGAATAGGAAGCCAGATAAGCCCTTTCTTCCCTGCGCTGCTTTTTATGATAACAACAGAAATGAAACTAGAATACTATCCTTAGATCCTGACTTCTAAGGAGGACAGACTTATTAACACATGCCATTAGAGCAACAGGTGAATCAAGGATAGAGATAATAGCTGGAGAGGAAAGAGGTTAGAAGCTGTGAATTTGTAGAAATCAGTGAAGACTGTAGACAGCAAACACGGGAAACTTCAGGGACATTATCAGGAGGAAAACAACCAACTAGAACTTTGGAGGGAAATAGTTTTAATCTATGTTTTATTAAATTTTACTGGCTAACATGTGAGTTAACCCCCTTCTACTAGAAAATTTAGTCCCAGTAGATTTTCAGTAAAAACTACAATAATTGCTAATGGCTGGTAGAGTGTGATTTGTTTTAGGGACTTCAAAACAAGCTGCGAGACTGTTCTATAGAATGGTTTTGGCTTCAAATGACAGGAAGATCAACAAGTAATGAACTAGAGTAGTGGTGGAGAATAACTTATTTATTAATAAGAAGTTTTGAGGCATCTCTGTTGTTCTTTTTTATTTGTTCCCCATACTTGTAACTAAATTGAGGTGGAAAAATCTTTCCCATGTCTCCTAGGAGATTTCTCTCTTCACCTAGCTGATTAGTAGAGATCTCATCAGCTGCAAGAGAAACTTGGAAATTGAGGCTCTTCTCCTCCTCTTCTTTTCACCCTCTATAATGGGAATTGCAAAAGATAAAAGTGGTTGGGGATTACCATTGTAGAACCATTGTTGTGCACTGAGTAGATGTTTGCAGATACTGTCAGTCCTTAGAAACCCAGATATGGTGGCACATACTTATTATCCTAGCACTTAGGAGGTTGAGAAGATTGTGAATTTAAAGCCAGCTGGAGCTACATAGACTGTACCTCAAACCACAAGTCCCTAAAGAAGCTGACAGTTGTTCTTAACTAGAAAGCTAAGAAGTGATCTTAGAATAGTCAAAATATTTCTTCTGGTGCTGGAGGGAAGGCTCAGTGGTAAGAGCACTTGCTGTTCTTGTAGAGGACCCAGGTTTTGAGTCCCAGTACCCATGTGATACTGTAATAACCATCTGTAACTCCAATTCCAGAGGATCTGATGCCCTCTTCTGGCTACACAGGCTCCTGTACAGGCATGTTACACACACATAATTCAAGTATACACACACACAACATACACACACACACACACACACACACACAGCATAAAAAAGAATATTTTTTCTGTAGTTTTTGAAAGAATTGATTTTGTATTTTTCTTTCACAACATCTAATGTCTATTTCCTTTAAGATCATCTCTAAGGTTTTGGGAGGCTTTTATCTGCATCTTGGACCTAATGATTGGACCTATGACTGAACTTTAGAAAAGAATCCTATCATTTTCACTTTCTTTCTCAGCTGAAATATATATCACCAACTCTAAGGACAGAAAACACCATGGTCCTGGTGTAAATATTTTAAAGTAAGAATTTCCTACACATTGACTGGTTTTCATATAGATAATTATTTTAAGAACAGAGAGCCACTTTTTAATCTTACCAAACACAAAGTTGCTGGCCAGAACATTCTGAAGAATACTTCCAGCCTCTAGGTTGAATTTTGTATTTACTGGTCACCTTCAGAAATCTTTGGCTTATATTCTTTGATATATACGTTAACCCTGAACTTTGGTGAGTCACATAACTCTTGTGGCCTACCACACCTGCTGGGAAGCGTAAATCTTGCTGACAGAAACTTCTCTATCTTTTGGCCTGTTTTCAACATCTGCATGTTGATCATGGAAGTGAATACCCACTTTCCAATTTGAATGTTCTTGAGCTGGGGAGACACTTACCTCTAACAAAAGATTGGACCAGATGGCCTCAGATTGCACTCTTCACTATTATTTGGAGAAACTTTGGGTTCTTAGAAGCTCTAGGCAGAACTGAGTGTAAAGGCATTTGGTGGGAAGTGCCAGCTCTTCTAGGCAGTCCTTCTGGTTCTTTGCACCACAGAGAGGATGTGGAGTCACTGCTTATGCTCTGGGTCTACACTGAGGTCCACCTGGGACACTGTTCTTCAGCTCAGCCAGTGGATAAATATTGCTTCATGTTTGCTGGGTTCCAGGAAATTCAAGGATGTGGGTGAGTTAGCTGTAGAGAAATGCACCTGTCACCAGCTATTCAGAGACTGATCACATCATTTCCTAACTCAGGCCTGAGCAGTTTGTGTCTGTTAAGAATAGGGCCTGTGCCTTAGTTATTCCATTGTGTATGTGTCCAGAGCACATACATTTTTGTTGACCCTACAAGGTTTACTTAGCAATCTCTTTGAAGTAGTCAGTTTTCTCTTTTCTGAAGGGAAAGGGTAATATCTATTAAAGAAGGAAGGACTACGTGAAGTGTTTATGTAGGGTGGTTTGCCATGGTGCGTGACATATGCAGAGAACCAAGGGATACTATGTCGGATTTCCCCCTTTCTTTGCTACTTCCTACTTCCTGTCTTTCCTTTCTTTGGCAGCCTCTGACTAGGTTTCTCAGATACTTGGAAACCTTCTTCTTTTGCCCTTCTTTTGTTGGTCTGATATTTGAAGGAGCATCTGTTAGTCACACAAAGTTGCAAGTCTCTGAAAAGGGTTGAAACTGTGTTATGGGAAGTGTAAAGTTAGCTTGGGGATATGTTAGGGGGATGAAGTGGGGTGAGCAGGGAGCGAAATTCTCTTTTCAGAATGTGTGGTAACAGAAAGAGAACTGGGTGTCTCTATCGAATACTTTGTTTTGGGACATCAGGCATCTCTACTCACTCCTTGTTTCATGAGAAGGACATGTTGAACAATTTAAGCCATAAATAGAAAGATCATGACTATTTAGTCTGCAAGGTAAAGGATGGAGGGACATGGAGTCAAAATTCTGGAAAATCAGGTAGGGCTATGATGGGAGCTGCAGTGTGATAGTGATGCTGGCACACTCAGAGCGTCTGTATGCATTTACAAGATGGTCTAGGATCAAGCTGTAGGCAGGTCTTTTTTTTCATATTTTTTTATTTATTTTACAATACTATTCAGTTCTACATAATAGCCACAGATTCCCTTGTTCTCTCCCTTCCTGCCCTCCTCCCCTTCCCCCCAGGCCACCCCCCATTCCCTCCTCCTTCCTGGAGGAGGAAGGCAGGTCTTAGAAGCATATGTTTATTTATGGAGGAAGAATTGTTAGGAGAAAGGAGTAAAGTTATGGCTTTACCATCACAGAGCAAGGCCATTTCTTCTTATACATTAAACGTGATGCTCTGTTGATATCAAGAGATAACATGAGGGTATATGGAAAATAGCTTGGCTTTGATATGCAGAGGGGGAAAGGCTGGAATTTTGTCTATTTTTAAATAAATTCCATTTATTTTTAATATTCTAATAACTAATACAATTTATTTTTGCACCATTTATGATATATACTCTTCTAATACAAGCTTTTTTGAAATACAAATGAGGGTCCATTAATCAACTCTAATTATATTAAAAGTAAAGCTCAGTATGTTAGAACCCAAGCTGTGAGTGGAGAGGTAACAGGGCAGGAGGTAGACATGACTCCTTCCCACTGGGGAGGGGAGAGATTCAATAGGTTGCGGGAGAAGACAGAAACAGAGGGAATCTTTCTAAATTTGATTTGGAATTTCAGGAGAACGAAGACTCATCCCCAGGTTGGCTATGGAGGAAATGATAGCCTACTGTGATGTATCAGCAGAAACAGGGACTCTCCCTATATGGATGGAAAGGATCCAGAAAGGTCTATTAAAAACCATGTGTTGAATTCTTATTGTGTACAGGAACTTACTCCAATATTAGGGATTCAGTATGAGCCAAGCAGATCTCGTGCAAGGAGAGTGGGGCAGGGTGAGGAGTGGAAGAAAGCTCAAACAGCTGTGATAAGTGACAGAAGAGGTATGGTGGGCAACAAGAGCTGTGAGAGAACAGAGATGCACTTTCCAGACCTTAGATGGACTCAGCAAAGAGGCCTGGATGATGAGTGGAGTGAGCAAGTGTCAGAGGAGGTAGGAATGAAGTTATGGAGAGAGTGGTGTGGGCTTAGGAGAATATCACAGAAACCCATTAAAGTGCCAAGTGGGAGTAAAGGGATGGTGTGATTTCAAGCCCATTCTCAAAGGATCACTTTGAAAGGCAGGAAGGGGAAGACTTATTGGGAAGCCACTGCAGCCAGGCAGGTAATGACCATTTAGACTTCTATATAGTGGATGGGTTGGGAAGTGGTTGGGATTTGTGCCTTTGGTGGGCATTAAGAAAATATATGAAAATATATGAGAGTCAGTCCTTCCCCCATGGGGTGACCACGGTGAGGAGACAAAGTAAGCCTTCAGAGGCTTTGTGGTAGCCATTTTATAGGTCAGAGGAAGTGTACAGCTGATACTTGGAGGATTGGTAGAACCAGAGCCAGGATGGAGCTGATTCAGCCAATGGTGGGGGAAGGGCTGGAGCCCTTTCTTGGCCAAGGTGATAAACCAATTGTCTTAGTTTGGGTTTCTATTGCTGTGAAGAGACACCATGGGCACAACTCTTATAAAGGAAAAATACTTGATTGAGGTGGGTGTCTTGCTTTGTTTCAGAGGTTCAGTCCATTATCATTGTGGGGAGCATGGCAGCATGCAGGTGGATGTGGTGCTGGAGTAGTAGCTGAGAGTCCTACATCTTGCAGGCAACAGGAAGTCAACTGAGACACTGGGTGGTATCCTGAGCATAGGAAACCTCAAAGCCTGGCCCCATAGTGACACACTTCCTCTAACAAGGCCATGCCTATTTTAACAAAGCCACGCCTTCTAATAGTGCCACTTCCTTTGAGATCATGGGGGCCAATTACATTCAAATTACCACACCATATAGATTATATGTCCCATTGTGGGCACTTGAGAGGAATTTGTAGGAGAAGCTGAAGTTTAGATATTGGACCATGTCACAGTGATTAGCAGGAAGGTGACTGAGGATGTCCTGGCTTTTGTCATTACAAGGATGTACAGGTGTCTCCTGTGCACACTAACCAGCTTTTTCCTTTAGGAAAAAGAGAAAACCCTGAACATGAGTTTGGATCTAGCAAAATATTTACCCCCAAATGAAGTCACATTAAACAGGGGAGAAACTGAGTTAAAAAATTCACCTGGAAAGTTTATTGTCACGTCTTTCTGCATATGGGAATGGGGGCCTTTGAGCCCCTTCTGTACAGGTTTAGAAAAAGTGAGGGCAGCCATTTTGCATGTTAGAATGATTATGTAAACTTCAGGCCCTTTGTCTAGATGTCGCCAGTTGGAAAAAAATAACCAGGATCTTTTTTTGATAATAGTTCTAAGTTTTGGCTCCTGATTGGCTTTATTTCCTGAAAGAGAGCCTTGAGATAGGTATTCCTAACCAAGGCTGAGTGGGCTGTCGGAGAGGCTACAACACATGTGCTTTTGAGGGCTCACCCTGTCAGACCTAGAGTCCTGCCTGCTCTGGGCACAGACAGGGACAACTTTCCGTATCAGATGGCGCGTGGGGGGGGGGGGGGGAAGCACATAGTTCTTAGGAAGGGACTCCGCTAAAGGCAGCGACTGTGCCACTGGTTTGGTTTCGCCAACATAAGGGAAATCACCATAGGTAAAGCTGGAGTAATTGTAAGTACTGAAGCACAAAGGAGTTCCCTTTTCTGAAAAACACCAATTCCCTATCCTGACCACCGCACACTTGGATGTGGAGTTGATGCCAGTTTTATTCCTGCATGGAAATCAGTTAGGAGCCTGAACAGGCTGTTGTCAGTCTTAAAACCCTCTCTGAGGGCCCATGGCCCTTCCTCAGAATGCGGCTCGTGTGTGTGTGTGTGTGTGTGTGTGTGTGTGTGTGTGTGTGTGTGTGTGTTCAACGAGGAATAAAGACACTTTCTTGGCATGTGGCCACCTGTGACTTCACACTCTGGGTATGCTGTGATGTCAGGCTCTACCCTAAAGCCTTGCAAAGGGATGAAGCCTGGGAGGCTAGGGGCGATCTGGATGATTCCTGGAGTTTCAGAAAAAGCCAGGTTTGAAGGCAAAGGCTGCATTTCTGATTCTCATGGAGCACAACGCAGTCCCTTCCGTCAGCATCCCGGGTGATGGCAGCGGTGGCCCACCTCTGTTGTGGTTCCGATGGCAGTGGCCCCTCCACTGTCCACTGTAACCTGAGGAGCTCAGTGATGGCAGCTTGCTCGCACAGCCTGGGAGGAGAGGGAGGCGGGAGCAGCAGCTGTGCCAGAGAAGTGGGATTGGACCTGTTCCTTGGAGTGTGCCTGGAGATGATTTGCTTCCCTGAGCACCAGACCTCAGGCTTTGTGTGAACTGACAGAGAGTAAGAAACTACCAGCAGAAAGCATCTTGTCTGGATTTTTTCCAGACCCCATTCTTGTGAGCCCAGTGGGGCTCTGATATATTACTAGTTTGTGGATTAGAAGAAAAGTCAGGGTGCACCCTACTTGTTCCACAAAGAATGTAAGGCCATTTGGAAAGGCACCATGACCCAATAAGATGACACAGGATTTTCCCCAAGTATTTGGTGATGTGGCTACAGGGAGAGATGTGGGATAAACAACACTGCCAGGCGTTAGAAGTGAAGGGGGCCAGGAAATAGCCTTTTCTAATAGGCATAAAAATGGGATAATGGTGGTGCACACCTCAAAGGGTTGTTACGGAGGCGGGAGTTTAAGTGTGAAGTGTTTAATGTGTTACCTTAATGTGGTACATGCTGCATACATGCCATCATTGGTCATGGCTGCCTTGATGACCAGATTGTGAGACACTTGACTGGCAATGTTTTCTAGCAGAGCCACTGAATGAAGACTGAAACCTGACTCTAGATTGTTGCCTGTGTCACCATGGCAAATTTAGAGTAAACACTCTAAATTTCAACTTTCATATATATTACTTGGAGATGAGAGTACCTAACTTTCAGCCTTGAAAGAAATGGGGGATATGGTGATATTAGCTCAGGCTGCCATTTCAAATACCAGATACGAGGTGATCAAACCATAGACATCCATTCTCACAGTTCTTGAGCCTGAGAAATTCAGATCAAAGTACCAGTAAGGTAGATTTCATCCTGAGATGGCTCCTCTGGGCTTGTATGTGTATGCATGGCTGCCATTTTGCCGCATGCTCACATGGTGTCTTTGTGCTACTCAGGGGCTGGGGTAAGGGGAGAGAGAACAAGAGAACCTTTTGATGAGGACCTACATCAAGTCCACCATGAGATCCTCACTCTCATTATATGTAGATTGAATGTGACTTTGGCGAGAGGGTAGCAAAAGATCCTGTCTATAGTAGAGCCCACATATCAACCAACAATTCTTCCAGATCATATATGGATATCCTAAAGCTTGGCTAGCCTATGGCCCTACTGGACATACAGTAAACACTCAATAGATGTTTGAAGGCAGTGTAGTTAACCTTGTCGGAGCCTACTTACCACTAGTATAATTAGGGCATCCTGTAGAGGAAAAAGAATTTTACTTTTTTAAAAAAGGTTATTTTATTGTTTTAAATAACAGCAGGCCTATGTGCATGAATGCTGGGTGCCTGTAGAAGCCAGAGGCATTGGATGTCCTAGATCTGGGGTTACAGCGAGTGGTGAGGAGCCTGACATGGGTGCTGAGAACAGAACTCAGGTCTTCTGCAACAGCAACAACTGATTTTAACTGCTGAGCTATCTCCTAAGATCACCAAAGTGTTTGTTTTTTTGGGTGCATTCTCAACTCCAAGTAACTTAGTAGAACACAGAAACTCCCGAGATTCTAGTGGTGCATTTTGGTGACCAAGAGTGTTGTGAAATCACACAGTTAGAGAGTTAGAGGCCTAGCCTGCCTGCCTTTCTGTTCTGGGACGTCTAACATGTTTAAGTCATGTCTGTTGGTGTCAGGGCTGGTTTCCGAGGGTCCAGAAAGGAAAGAAACACTTTCTGCATGTCAGAGGCAGACTGACCCCAGGAGGAAGAACACCACGATGAAGTCTTAGGATTCCTGCTCGCCCGAGGGTTCCTTTCAGAGCCAGTTTCTCTCTCATGCTTTAGTCTTTTCCTGATTAAGAAACAAAATAAAACTAGGCTCTAAGAGAGGGAGATAATCATTCTAATTGGTTAGGATGCCAAGGAAGCCAAGTGAACTCTCAGAGAACTCACAGGCTGAACAGGCGTCTTAACAACACGTTTCTCTTTGGCATAGAGTTTTAGACTCTCAAATCATTTTTAGATCTGTTGTCTCATTTATTAATGATAACCTGATGTGATGGGCAAAAACATTTAGGAATGGAGGCTGTATTTTTTAATAGTGAACTGGCAGCCATGATTTAGGGATGTGACTGCTTGTGTGAGAACCTGAGACAGCATGAGATTGCCTCCCAGACAGAGGTTGATGGAAGTGCTGACTTTTGTCCTGGCTAGCCAGGACATCTGAAAGAACTGGGAGAATCTTGTGGAAGAGATGCCTTGAGTGTGAGAAGGATGGGCAGGCAGCAGAGATGCCTTAGAGTTGCTGAAGCATTTGCTTTCCATCATTGGTGGCAGTGGAATGGCTCGCAAGTGCCAACTCTCTTAGGTCCACACTAAGGAGCCGGAGAGGGTGTAGTGCTTGCAGTTCACCTGAGAGCAGGCAGGATGTGGACAGTTAAAGGGATGCAAGCATCAAGATGGTGTTTTACTCAAGATTTCCGCTGAGATAGGGAAGATTTCTAGAGAAATGCTCTCAAAGGTGTGAAAAGGGAGACAGGGCATGTTTCTGTTAGAGACAATGATGGGGTAGACAGAGACAAGAAGACAGGTGGCCCTTGAAAGGTGGGCACGTATAGATTTGTTTGGCAGCAGTAGAGAGCTGGGTTGGGGGAAGGGATGGGAACCACACTGTGAAGGAAATGGAATGGGGCTAGGGTGCCAGGCTGAGAACAACTCTGGGCTTCAGACTGTGGGTTTGAAGAATGAGGGGATGGTCTTTTGAATGACATGTGAAACACAGTCGAGGGGCTAACATGCCTTTGGAGAAGGCTGTCTTTATAGTCCTGGCTTCCCAAGGGGGTGTTTACAAACTGGGTTGCTAAGGCATGGTGCTCATTCCTAGGGATGAAGAACAGTACTTGTTTCCGAGAGGTATTTGGTTCAGGGTCAGGTGCTGGGATTAGAGAAAAGTCTTCCTAAGAGAGCTCTCCTTCACACTGCCGCCAGGCTGACTCCCCTTGGCTCCCCTCTCTCTTATTACCAACCTTCCCTCACTGCTCTCTTTATTCTACAATTTTCTTCCCTTACGTTGTAGTGCAATTCTACTGTCTCTTCAAGCTCTCTTCTTAACTCCAGCATTGTTTGTTGATATTGTGGGATAACCTTTCCTAAAATTCCTTCACCAGGACTCAGCAGTTAAGAGCACTTGCTGTTATTACAGAGAACCCAGGTTTGGTGCCCAACACCCACATGATAGCTCACAACCTCCAGTTCTAGAGACATGATGTCCTCTTCTGACCGTGACTGACACCAGGCATACTACAGCACAAATGTCGTCAAGCAGGCAAAACACTCCTACATACAACAAAATAGATAAATCTAAAAGATAATTATTTACTGTGGTTCCCAAGAACTGCATGCTTACAGGCTCAGACATAAAAGTTTAGAATTTCTAGAATGTATATTTTATTCTGTTTTTGAAAATGGCCCTCAAAGTCGTCTGCGTCCAGTCTCTAATACTTCTTGATATTTCACATTGTTCTTTGGTAGCTAACAGTGGTTAGTTCTCTTAGTATTGGGTATAGCTTCTGTCTAAACATTGGAGACCTGAAATTTATTTAGAGGTATTAAATATTTTTTTAACTCCTTGACAGGATTTCAGTATTTTCTCCAACATCAGCACCATTACCACCTTGAGTTTGGAATGTCTACTACCTAAGAACTCGACTAAAGTAAAGTGTAGAGATCATTAAGAACTTTGGAATGTAGATGCTAACATTCCCTTTATATAGATGAGGAAATTGGGGTCAGATGAAATGATTTATCAAGAGTGCATTGATCCTAAGTGGAGATGCACAAGTCTGGCTCTCTTCACTCCCAACGCTGAACTTGAGCACAGCATCACAATTCTGTTTACTACTTGTGGCATACTGAATACCTTCCCCTTTGCTCTTCATTTTTGTAGTGCCAGCAGAAGAAGGCAGAGTGGCTGGGCAGACTTGTCCCATGGTATCAACATGAGTTGAAGATATATTATTTAAAGTCATCGAGTCTTTGTTTCCGTATCTGAGGTACCAAGGCACATGTAGCCCCTGGGTCAGGGCTTGAAGTAACAGAAAGACTCAGTTATGAGGGCTCCTTCAGGGTCTGATGGGTCCCCAGTTCTGTGGTACAGCCCCTGGGGTGTGGCTTCTTCTTATCTGTTTTTCTTGTCAGGGTTCCTAGCCACACCCTGACTTGCTTCTGATTTATCTCTGTCACAGGAACATTTTAATTTGTCCTTTGCAACTTCTGTATCAAGCTGTTTTCTATTTACTGTCTCAGTAACTCAAATGACTTCTTGAGCCCTCTCATTCACCGTGGCTTGAGAGTCACACAGGTATAAGCTCACGTAAGTGGTGGTGGTATCAAGGGCATTTTTTTTTTTTTTTTTTTTGGTTTTTCGAGACAGGGTTTCTCTTTGTAGCTTTGCGCCTTTCCTGGAGCTCACTTGGTAGCCCAGGCTGGCCTCGAACTCACAGAGATCCGCCTGGCTCTGCTCCCGAGTGCTGGGATTAAAGGCGTGCGCCACCACCACGCCGGCACAAGGCATTTTTAAAAAAGGCAAAGTCGGACCCATTACAGGTCATTTGCTTTAGTTCCTTGGTCTCCAGCCCTCTTAGGATATACATGTCATCATGCTTCCTTGTCCTTGGGGTTCCTGTTTAAACCAGTCCAATATCAACTTGAAACCTGATAGGAATATAAACCCTAGGCTCTGCTGCAGGAGCTGGGGTGTGGTCAGCTCTTTGGGTTACTAGACCTCCAGAGAACTTTGATGTACTTTAGTGTTTGAGAAGCACTGGCTGCAGGAATTCCGGTGGAGCTTGCCCACTATGGATCTGCAGTCTTCACTGTGATATCCTCGGGCTTTCCCAGCTGCTCCTTTGTTAGGGCTGTCTTTAGTTACTTACTGGTCTTAGTGTCTACATCAAACTCAAGAACTTGTCTGAGGTCTTTGCTCTACTACCTCATGGCTACAGACCAAAAAGTTTCTCAGAACTTAATGCTCCAGGCAGATCCATTTTGTATCTGATGTGAATCAACTAGAATTTAATTTATTTTCTTACAGCTTCTCTTTTATTTAATTAACATTTTTCATTTATATTTTACATACCGCTATAGTTTCCCCTCCCTCCTCTCCTCCTGTGCCTCTCCCACCTCCCATCTACCCCTTCCTCATCCATTTTCTTACTGCTTCTTAAAAATTGCATAGCCTTTTAATTATGTAGCTGAAGCTAACATAGCCTTTATACATTACACAGTCCCAGTGCCCTTTACCCCTAAGAAAGGCCTTTCTCTGACGTATTTGATGTGTGAGATTGTTTGAACTATTATTTAAAGAATGTCTACATGGACTTTATCTGAGGCTCTTCTTTGGATTACAAATGTGAGTCACATTGTGAAAAGGTACATTATATAGTCTCAGCTAATTTACAGGAACAGTTGTGGACTAAAATAGGAAACCAGTTCAAAAAGGCTGGCTTCACCAGACAGCAGTGCTCTCAAGGAGGATGCTCCTTTCTTGCCTTTCTCTCTCTTCCATCACCACAACGCTATCCAATACTTCCTGAATGTCTTCTATGCTTCAGGATTTGGGCTTATAATGATATCAAGAAAGATGTCGGTTGCATGGACTTTGTGTTCTCATGCTGCCCAGCGGATAAATTATGAGGCACTGGAAAATACATTTGTATTATTAAAAGAGACAAGAATGTTTCTCTTTTGGACCCAGAAGGCAGTGTTGGGGGAAATCATGTATGGTTGAGTCAAGAAGGCACTTTTGAACATATTCTGATAACAGATGTGAACCTAACTCTCTATTTGAGAGGTCGTCACTGCTTGAAAAGGATAAAAATAAGCTGTTTAGTCAGCACCAGGCATAGTAGAATTTAAAATGTGACAGCAGAGGATAGCCCTAGCTGGTGTGCACATACTCACGATGTACCAGCAAGGGCCTGAGTGCCATACAGCTGCAACCCTATAGTATTAGGAACGGTGGGCACAGGGTCTCAGGCTCCTTTCCAGTTCTGCTGCCAGCCTGGTGGTGAGATTCTGGTAAACCACTTTGCTTCTCTGGATCTCAGTGTTTCTTATCTGTAAGGTTAGGATTCAACTACACTTGTTGAGTGATTTTCAACTCCCGCATCTGATCCTTTGTGCAACATGTTAACAGTTATTAGAGGAGGTTCAATTAGAGTCACATGCTTAAAGTGGTCCCGTTGCTCTCTGCAAATTCTTTAGCATTATATCTGAGCAAAGACAACATATGGGCTCTTCCAGGCTTAGCTGGTATTCTAGGGATGGTGAAGCATCCGCAGAGGTTTCTAAACAGTGCCTTGAGTTAGAAAGACATATGCATGACTGTCTCTAGAACGATTCTGTTCTTTTATCTGAACTATAGCACCAGACAGTTTCTGGTTTTATGAATAACAAAGTGATGTATATTACATTAAAGAAAGTCTGTCCATGATATCACATTATTTTGCTAATAAATGAACTATAGACCTTATTCTAAATTTATGAGACGTGCAACAGAATGTTACAGCGTTCTTGAGCCACCACTGTTTTACAAATTTGGCATCTGCAGGTCTCAAAAGACTGAAATGTTTTTAAATTTATTTACACCCTGCAGTTTCCTTGGGGAACTGTTTTCCATAAGCTAATGAGGCACTGCTGCAAGGCCTCTCTGTTATTCCTGGCAGGAACACTGAGACACATCGCCTCTGCTCTGCTCTTTGCCTCAGTAGTCCAGTGCAAATAATAAATATGGGGAAATACATCATCCCTTTGAATGTGGGAGCCAAGTGGCAGGGCTGCCAAGTTGAAACAAAGCAATTGCGAGCTTGGAGCTCATTCAGGTTCCTTTACCACATGTGCCCACATTTGAGGGCACCTTGGACATGGACTTTATCCTGTCCATTTGCTTATTCTGAACACACAGGCAATCATTAGAGATCTACTCTAGAAAGTAGGCATTTATTTTAGGAAGTTGTCTTTTTATGGGTTAAATGCTGTTCTGAGGACAGGGAACTAGTCTTCCTAATTATGGGTCACTTGGTGAGAGTTTTATCCCATATCTCCAAGATGTCCAGCCCAGAGCTATGAAGCGGCAAGCAGACTTTGTGCCTTGCCTTAATGCATGCTCATAGTCAGGGAGGGTCAGTTCCGCAGGCTTCTCTTGATGGAAAAGTGACCCTCATGTATACCACTCTGCTTCCCCAGGACACCAACATGGAGGTGTAAATGCATCCTGGGTGAATAGAGGTTGCTTTGTTTCTGGTCTTTTCAGATAGCAAAGCATGAGTCGCTGAAGTCAGTTTGCTGATGCCTGCACAGAGCCCCACCTCCAGTCATCCTCCGATAGCCCCTTGTTCAGCCTAACTCCACATGGCAAGTGAATCTTCCTGATTTAATTGGACACATTTCTCCCTTCTCTCTTCTGCTTTGATTTCCCTCCTTGTCATCAGAACTTGTTGAGGTCAACTCACAAATGTTTCTTGAGTTGGAAGTAGTCAAGAGAGCTTAGGAAAATTGTGAAGATGTTTGCTAATATTGTTTTTAGTATTTAAAACTATATGGTAGAGATAAATCCAGGAGTAGAAGACAAACTTGGCATTTCTGGAAATCCTGAGACGTCACAGAGCAGTACTAGAGGACATTGATCCACTAGCCAGGGCCTGATCTTCAGCGATGATCTGAGATGCTGAAGCTTTCTTGTGTTCTGTTGACCTCTTTTTATGGTATCCCATCTCCTGGTGCTTAAGCAATCTGATTGCTTCTCTTGGCTGTCTTTGGCTCTGGCTTGCTTGGCTGTACTTGAGGTACTATTGAAGAGAATCAGGACGACAGTAAAGGCTCAGAGAACTGCTAAAGGACAGCAAAAGGGTGGATTCAGAAGCTAAAAGCTCAGGCTCCATCATTAGACGGTCCATGTACGTGTGTCCTCCAGCGTCCTAGAAGGTCACTGGGAAGCTGAAAGGGAAGACATACAGAATGTCTAGACATATTCAAGTCTTCTGTCCTTCATAGTTTTTCTTACTTTCAGGAACTGTCTCTTGAATCTATGTTAGAATGTTCCTTCTCTAAGCCCCATCCTTTTCTACCATTGTGGTAGTTTGAATGTAATTGGCCACCCATAATCTCATAAGGAGTGTCACTATTAGGAGGTGTGCTTTGTTGCCATAGGGAATGGCACTCATTGATGAAGTGTGCCACTGGGAGCGGGCTTTGAGGTTTTCCTATTCCTCAGAATACCACCCCAGTGAGTCAGTCAACTTCCTGCTGCCTTATGGTCAAGATGTAACCAGCACCCATGTCTGCCTCCATGCCACCATGCTCCCCACCATGATGATAATGGACTGAACCTCTGAAACTGTCAAAGGATCCCTTCTCAAATTAAATGTTTGCCTTATAAAGAGTTGCTGTGGTCATGGTGTCTCTTCAAACAGCAAATAGAAACCTAAGATAAAACCCCATCTTCCTTAGTCTACCTCAGAGCACTTGTTCCTTTTCTACCATCTTCTGTAGTCTACCTCAGAGCCCTGTTCCTTCTCTACCATCTTCTGTAGTCTACCCAGAGCCCTGTTCCTTCTCTACCATCTTCTGTAGTCTACCTCAGAGCCCTGTTCCTTCTCTACCATCTTCTGTAGTCTACCCCAGAGCCCTGTTCCTTCTCTACCATCTTCTGTAGTCTACCTTAGAGCACTTGTTTTCTAATAATCATGTATTGCCCACAAATGATTGTTCCTTGAGCTCTAACATTGTGCTTGCCACACAGTATTGTTTATACTCAGTATCTATTAGTGGATGAAACAGTGAATGAACCTAGACAATATGGTTTTTGGTTCTGTGTGAAGAAGCTGCCAGCTGTTGGTAAACAAGTCAGGACATAGATTTTTATGGAATGGCTTTGGTACTACCTACCCAAACCATTCAACTATGGGAAAGGGATACCCAGGTGATGTAAGCATAGGGAAATCAGCCAGATCCCAGACCCATAGTTCCCCTTAGCTATAGCCATAGCTAAAAGGTATCAATCATGACAGATGAGTCAGAAGGAAGAAATGATACTTTTAAAACCTTGTAAGTATAGAAAATATTTGGTCCATGAGATCTAAGACCCACTGCATTAACAGCAAGGATGTCTGGATACTTTCTTGGGCCTTCTTTAGAGGTTAGTGGATAGAGTTCATCTTTTTTTCTTGAGAAACTTAGGATAGTGAGCCCCCTACCCATTAGGAAGAGAGAGTGGCTGGTAGCCTCACACTGGGCACCTCTTTCCCTGGAAAGCAGCAGGAAGTTGAGAACATTTTGATCTGTTTATCATATCATTGTGTGTGTGTGTGTGTGTGTGTGTGTGTGTGTGTGTGTGATGTGTAGAATGTACATGCAGTCAGATGGCCCAAGTTCAATATGTTCATATGACATCCTCTTACACAAGCTGGCTCATGACCTAATATTTCTGGCAGTCCAAACTTTTGGATTTTCAGTTTATGTATAAAGTAGGCCACATAGGTAGTGATCTCATTGGCTGACTGCAAGGACAACAGTTAGTGCTGGGTGAAGGTGAAAATACATCAGCTAATTATTTCTAGTAATTGTGCAGGTTGAACTTAATAAGGCCAAGGGTAATCCTCTCTGTGTGGTGTGGTACTCGTGTCTTGTTTCTTCTCTGTTGTTTTCTCTAATGATGAAATCAGCTCTCAGACCCTTGATGGCTTATCTGCAAATAGAAAAATACTATGGCCAAAGTAAAACAGGAGCATGGGAAATTGCATTGTTATAATTCGAAACATGGTTTATTTTTTAAAAATTCAAGTCATTTGTTTTTATTCAAGCCATTTCCTCTTGATTTGAGCAGATTACTGCTTTGTCATTAATTGCATTTTGCCCTTAGAGCTCCCCCTGTTCACTTTAAGACCAGATACCAGTCTTTTTGTTGATATAACCACTGACCTTATTAAAAGTTGATCCAGATAAATCATGATTTTTAAGATAAGAGAGATGCTAACACAAACATGGAAAGCTGGTCACGCATATGGAGGCTGGGATAAATAAATGCTCCATAGTTGGTTAATGGGGGCCCAGTTCTGATTTGCCTTATCAAACTCATTTACAGCCTCCCTGGGAAATGGTGAGGATTGTAAGTTTCTAATGCAGGTTTTCATGGAGTGTTGCATTTTAAACAAAAATTCCAGTGCACCTTTGATTCAGAGAAGTTTTTATTGGCTGAGAAATGATATGACACATCCAAAGTACTCTGTGGACTGTGGTGGTGGGTGCCATTATATTCAGCCACCAGCAACGAGAGGTTCAGAACTAAGGTCAAGATTGAGAAATGTGGCTGATATATGCATGATCCTGCTTTTATTTATGGCTGAGCCCATCTCTGAAAGTTGAAGTTCTCCATGAGTACTTAACGGGTGGGGGTAATGGGGGGAACCCTCAACACTTAAGTGCTGTCTTATGTGTGGGTACCTCAGACTTTCCATTGCTTTACTACACACTTGATGGGGAATGCCTTGATGGTGGAAGTCAGAAGCAACCTGTGATCTGAGACAGCTGTTGTTTTTGTTGTTGTTGTTATTATTATTATAGAATACTGAATTCTTTTATCCTGTTTTAATGGAGTTTTGTTTTATGAGATAAGATGGATGTTTAAAACTAGATAAGATTATGGCTTTCAGTTTAGTATTTTTATGGGACTTTGGAGTGTGTGAATGAGCAGGTCACTGATTCTTGTGCCTTTTTCTTGGGCTCCTTTCCCTCTGCTTGGTTTGTTTTAATCCAACTTCTATATGATACACTTTGCTTCATCCTTATTCTATCTTATTTTGTCATGTTGTGTTGTTATCTCTTAGAAGCCTGTTCTTTTTCTAATGAGAGACAGAAAGGGAGTGGATCCAGAGGAGGGCGTGAGGGGTCACTGGAAGGAGTAGAGGAAGGGGAAACTGTAGTCATGATATATTGTATGAGAAAAGAATCTATTTTCAATGAAAGGGCAAAATAAAGAAAGTAAAAAGAAAATAGATAAGCAGTTTACAAGACTTCAGGTTCACACTTAGGGTGTGGTTGTTTGGTGGAAGAGAACGGGTATGACTAAAGCAGAAAGGCTTCTTAGAACACTTGATTGGTGCCCAATAATTGTACAAAATAATGGGTTTTTATTATGACATTTTCATCATGTGTAATAAGCTTTGATCAATTTTATTCCTCATTATCCTCACTTGTCCCCCTTTTTCCTTCCTATGACCCCCTTTTTACAGCAGTACCCCCCCAAAAGGCTTTTATTTCTCTCATGTTGATCTGCTTTGAAGTAGTAACAGGTGGAATTCTTTTGACAACAGATGGAGGAGTAAGACCTCTCCTTTGACATTATAATTGTTTACCTCTCTGCTCTTGTCTTAATTAATCTGCTTGCAGTAGGCCCTCTGTGTTCATGGTTCCACACTTTGTGCATTCAACCAACCTCTGATCGAAAATATTCAGAGAAAAATTGTGTCTACACTGGCCACATGTAAACTTTTCCTTGCTATTCTTTCTCTAAGTGGTATAGTAACTGTGATTTTCATGGCAATTTACATTGTGCTAGGTGTAATAAATAATCTAGAAATGATTTTGAAGAATGTGGCAGGTGTTTTCTAGGTTACATGTAAACCCCACCCCCATTTAGTATAAGGAACCTCAGCCTGCACCAATTTTAATGTCTTTTCAAGATGTAAACATGGCTGTATCTTGATTCTGAAAAGGCCCCTAATAGCTCAGGATATAATAAAATGAACTGCCAAATGGGAGTACATCAAAATAAAAAACTTCTGCAGAGCAAAGGAAATGAGAGACAGCTTATAGAATGGAGGAAAGACTTTGCTAGCTTTCAATCTCATGGAGAGTGATATCCAGGGCATATAAAGAACTCAAAGAAAGAAGGAAAAAAAAGAAGAAGAAACACTCAGCACTGCTGTGGATATCACTCTATGTAAATAAAACACTGATGGCCAATGACCAGGCAGGAGGTAGGTGGGACAAGGAGAGAGGAGAATTCTGGGAAGCGGAAGGCTGGGGGGAGAGACTGCAGCCACCGCGAGGAGAAGAGCATGTAGAGACGCCGGTAAGCCACCAGCCACGTGGCAAGCTATAGATTTTATAAAAATGGGTTAATTTAAGATAAAAAGAACAGTTAGCGAGAAGCCTGCCACGGCCATACAGTTTATAAGTGATTATAAGCGTCTGAGTGATTATTTTTATAAGTGGATTGTGGGACTGCGGGGCTTGGGAACCTGGAGAGAAGCCCTCAAGCTACAAAATGGCGGCCCAACGGCTCGAGTTTCCACCTTAAACCTGAGAATATTTAATAACCAATTCTAAACAGAGCCAAAACCAGGTTCCTGCTCTTGTCTTCATATGAGCAGCTAGACGCCGCAAAACGCAGGTTTGAACACTGGCGGCTTCTGGCGGATGCGTTTGACCTGCAGTTATGGCTGGGAAATGAGGGGTCTGCCAGACGGCACATTATAGCTGATGTAGTAGATTTTAGTCTTTACTAGTATTTTTATTAAAAAAAAGGTTTCTGGGCTACATGCTGCTTTGATAAAAAGCTTAGACCACTAATTTCTGAGACTTGATGACTCCCAGAAGCTGGCGGAAAACGTACCACTGCCATGTTTGGGAAGCTGAAGTGGGCGGAGCCAGCAGCCACAGCGCTGTTTCAGTCTTAGAATGATGCAGTTTATAAAGCAATAGGCTCACAAAAAGACTGATCAGATAACATCGTTTACAATGTGTGTAAAATATACGTAGGCTTGAAAGAGACAAAAAAATTAATGTAAAAAGACACGTAAAGATGAATATTACACAGACAATCTGGATTGTGTTGTCTTTGGGATTTTTAACTGCAAAAAAACATTTGATCAAAAAAGATGTTGAATTAAACCAATATGTATATTTTAAAGGTAACTTGACTTCAAAATTGGATTTAAGGATATGTTACTTTGGAAAAGAGGTTCTGCTTTTTGTTTTCCACAGAAAGCCAGAGGCTGTGGACTTGTTCCAGATTAAGATACATCAGGTTTCACCAGCCAAGACCCCCTGAAAGGACTCCGATGACACCATGGCCCAGATGATCCAACATCCAGAGACGGTTTCAAGGCAACTGGTTCACACAATACAGCCTCACGGACTACCCCATAGGTCTAAAATTTTCTTTGCGTCCCCATAAGATACAGCGCCCCCCTCCAGCAGGAAGTAGTAAGAGATGCTACGCCCAAATTCCCAAATATACCAAACTGGCTTTAGAGGTGGAATTGGCTTACTCCCCCTCTAAACCCAGACATATTGCTTTAAAAAAAAAAAAAATGGTTAAGTGATTCTTGTGTCCCAAATCAGAAGAGCCTCTGGTTGTGGGACAGAGAAAAACCAATATTTTTATTTAAAACAGGTTGATTATAAATGTGATCTCTTTCTAAAAAAAGAAAAGGGGATATAATATAGATATATAGGAGGATATGGAGATGATAAGATAAAAGGGTAGATTAATGAACCTACTTTTAAAGAACAACTTGTTTAAAAATGTTTTACATTGGTATAGATTTTAGTTTATGTTTAAAATGTTTTACATTGGTATAAATTTTGGTTCATTGATACAAACTTGAAGTTAATTTTGTTATACTCTCTCTATATATGTATATATTTCTATTCTTGTTTGAGGTGTTGTGTTTATATTAACTCATTTAAAATTGTAATGGATAATTAAAAATAGATTAATAATTAGTCATCTATGATAATCATATCTGTAGCCATGTTAAGTTAAGTCTTCTAGGTATACATAGATATATTTCAGATAGATAGGTAATCTTCAAACACTTCATAGACCTGGAGAATATGGCATTTAAATAACTTAGAATTCTGTTGACCGTGAGACACAATTGCTCCTGGCTGCACCAATTGATCCCGAGAGAATGTTGGGCTTCTAAGACATTTCCATTTGGAAGTTTGTCTTTTTGGCACAAAATGGCCTACTGGGCAAAGAACTGCCCTTGCCTTGACGGCTGACAGTACAAATGCAATGCTGTCCTTTCTGGACAAGCGGGACACAAGGAAAGCGACCACTGTACTCTGCCAAGACAGGGTAAGATGGTCTCTCAGAATTCCTGCTTCTGAAAATGGTCTGTCAGATACTCTAGGCCTGTAGCCAATTTGAATGCACCAACAATGCTGAGAAACATCAGGTGACTGTCCAGGCTGCCAGCTGTCTTGGTCTACTCTTGCAAGATTCCCGAAGTTGCTTGCATCCGTCTACCTTTCTCAGGTACCATTATGTTCCTTCTCAGGTCTTTGATGTGGTTGAAAACTAGATAGTTGTAATTTCCTCAGTTATGATAAAAGATAAGTTAGATATAAAACCTTAAACTCACAAATATAAGATAGATAGGACATCTTCTTTAATATTGTAACTATAATTCTTGCTCGGTAATTGTTTTGTTATATGTAATTTTACCATGTTAAAGTTAAAACCTTCCTTTTTAAAAAAAGAAGAAAGGGGAAGTGCTGTGGATATCACTCTATGTAAATAAAACACTGATGGCCAATGACCAGGCAGGAGGTAGGTGGGACAAGGAGAGAGGAGAATTCTGGGAAGCGGAAGGCTGGGAGAGAGACTGCAGCCACCGCGAGGAGAAGAGCATGTAGAGACGCCGGTAAGCCACCAGCCACGTGGCAAGCTATAGATTTATAAAAATGGGTTAATTTAAGATAAAAGAACAGTTAGCGAGAAGCCTGCCATGGCCATACAGTTTATAAGTGATATAAGCGTCTGAGTGATTATTTTATAAGTGGATTGTGGGGCTGCGGGGCTTGGGGAACCTGGAGAGAAGCCCTCCAGCTACACAGCACTCTACCAAAAACTGTTGCATAGAGGCCTGGGTAAATAAATGCTGTGCAGTTGATTAAAGGAGGCACATATTTAACACCACTAAGGGGTGAAGATGAATGTTGGCAAGGACATTGAGAAAAAGAAACTTTTATATATTGTTGGTGGAATGTAAATTAGTCCAGCCACCATGGAACTGAGTATGGAGGCCATTCAGAAACTGGACTAATTATCAGATGATCCAGTCCTATCACTCCTGCGTGTAGCTCTATGACACTTGAGGGAATCAAATCAGTGCACAATAGAGATGCTTGCATAGTCATACTTATCATGGGACCATTCACAATAACTAAGCTGTGCAATCAAATCAGACCAAATGCCCGTCACTGGGTGAGTAGAGAAAGTCAATGTTGTAGATATATACAGCTGATCATTATTCCGCAAAAAAAAAAAAAAAAAAGAATGAAATCATGTGGTTTGCAGGGAAACAGATGGAGCCAGAGATCATGTTAAGCAAAATATGCCAGACTTAAAATCACAAATATCACATCTTTTACCACATATATTGAATCTAGGGCAAAAGGAATGAAATCAGGATGACGACCATTATGGGAGAGGTGGGGGATTCAGGAGGAGAAGCAGGGAGCATGAGAGAGGGTAATAGAGGGTGGATATGGTCAAAGTACATTATATATGTGTGTGAAAATATAACAAACTCATTATTTACTACAATTTTATATATACAAATTATTATTTTGTTGTCCCAAATTGGAGAGGTCCTAGAATTGAGCTTCTGTGGATACCTCCTAGCAATTGCATTTATGTCCTGAAAAATGTGATTATATTGCTGGTCCGAATTTTCTCAGTGTGCAAGGGGAACCTTAAAATACCCTCGTACAACCCTCCCTCCTCTCATTCTTTCTCCACTCCTTCATTTTCATGTGGCTAAATCATGGGCGTCTAATGCAGAGCCACCTTCACAGGCTGGCAGAATCAAACTCGTCACTTTCTAATCGGTTAGAAACTTGAGTGACCATTCCCTGTAGATTTTTTATTCTGTTTCCTTTGGTTTTACCCACTTCACGTGCTTGGCACCAGCCTGCCAGTCTGGACTCTGACTCACGTGGCTGAGGGAACTGCTAACCTGCCTAATGTAATGCAATGCATTGCCGTCAAAGCAATTTCCCTAATGTGGAGCGTGGACCTTCCTATGTCCTGCTCAGAACGCCACCCTGGGCCCTCAAGTTTTGCTGCATCAGTGTTGACTTTTCCACGTGGTGAGTCCACCATCCAGTTATTGAAAAGCACACTTTAGAGCTTGGTAGCAGGTTCTAGGAACATGGTAGCAAACAAGACAAAAAGTGCTTCTGCTAATATGGATTGATAGTCTAATAAGGAAGGCTGATGTTTAAGTAGCTTATGAGAAAACCAATGGCTTCCTAACACAGCAAAAACCAAACCAAACCAATCAACCAACCAACCAACCAACCAACCAAACAACCAACCAACCAACAACAACAAAACAAACCTGAACTCCAGCGGATACTGGGGTATGAGAAAAAAAGTTAACTGAGTGGTAAGGTTTCCGGAGAAGGCAAGTAGAGGTGGGGATCTCACGTGTAAGGAAGGAAAGTGAGGGGCAAGATGGAGTTTGGAGGGAAACTTGCCCCTGAAAGCCCAGGGGAGACTCTGTACCTAATTCTCTAGGGACTAGGAAACTGCAAATGATGTGACAGGACCAGATCTGAGCTTTAAAGTCACAGCTTTAAAGGGTAGAAAGTGGGGAGGCAGGGGTGTGTTCCTGAAAAGGCCCATCAGGAAGACTATGCAAAAGTCCAGCCAAGAGATGGTCTGGCTTGTATGTGTGTGTGCACAGGGCAAGGAGTGTGTGTGTGTGTGTGTGTGTGTGTGTGTGTGTGTGTGAGCTTGTGTGTATGTGTGTGTGCACAGAGGAGGGAGCTGTGTGTGTATGTGTGTGTGCACAGAGGAGGGAGCTTGTGTGTGTGTGCACAGAGGAGGGAGCTGCTTGTGTGTGTGCACAGGGGAGGAAGCTTGTGTGTGTGCACAGAGGAGAGAGCTTGTGTGTGTGTGCACAGGGGAGAGAGCTTGTGTGTGTGGAGGAGGGAGCTTGTATGTGTGTGCACAGAGGAGGAGCTGTGTGTGTGCACAGAGGAGGGAGCTTGTATGTGTGTGCACAGAGGAGGGAGCTTGTATGTGTGTGCACAGAGGAGGGAGCTTGTGTGTGTGTGCACAGGGGAGAGAGCTTGTGTGTGTGCACAGAGGAGGGAGCTTGTGTGTGTGCACAGGGAGGAGCTTGTGTGTGTCTTGTGTGTGTGCACAGGGAGGAAGCTTGTGTGTGTGCACAGGGGAGGGAGCTGTGTGTGTGTGCACAGGAGGGAGCTTGTGTGTGTGTGCACAGCTTGTGTGTGTCGTGTGCTTGTGTGTGTGCACAGGGGAGGAAGCTTGTGTGTGTGCACAGGGAGGGAGCTTGTGTGTGTGCACAGGGGAGGAAGCTTGTGTGTGTGCACAGCTTGTGTGTGTAGCTTGTGTGTGTGCACAGGGGAGGAAGCTTGTGTGTGTGCACAGGGGAGGGAGCTTGTGTGTGTGCACAGAGGAGAGAGCTTGTGTGTGTGCATGGGGGAGGGAGCTTGTGTGTGTGCACAGGGGAGGAAGCTTGTGTGTGTGCACAGGGGAGGGAGCTTGTGTGTGTGCACAGGGGAGGAAGCTTGTGTGTGTGCACAGGGGAGGGAGCTTGTGTGTGTGCACAGAGGAGAGAGCTTGTGTGTGTGCCTGTGTGTGTGCACAGGGAGTGTGTGTGCACAGGAGGGAGCTTGTGTGTGCACAGGGGGAAGCTTGTGTGTGTGCACAGGGAGGGAGCTGTGTGTGTGCACAGAGGAGGGAGCTTGTGTGTGTGCACAGAGGAGAGAGCTTGTGTGTGTGCACAGGGAGGAAGCTTGTGTGTGTGCACAGGGGAGGAAGCTTGTGTGTGTGTGCACAGAGGAGGGAGCTGTGTGTGTGCACAGAGGAGAGAGCTTGTGTGTGTGCACAGAGGAAGGAGCTTGTGTGTGTGCTTGTGTGTGTGCACAGGGGAGGGAGCTGTGTGTGTGCACAGAGGAGGGAGCTTGTGTGTGCGCACAGAGGAGAGAGCTTGTGTGTGTGTGCACAGAGGAGGGAGCTGTGTGTGCGTGCACAGGGGGGGAGCTGTGTGTGTGCACAGGGGAGGAGCTTGTGTGTGTGCACAGGGGAGGAAGCTTTGTGTGTGTGCACAGGGAGGAAGTGTGCACAGGGGAGGGAGCTTGTGTGTGTGCACAGGAGGAATCTTGTGTGTGTGCACAGAGGAGGAGCTTGTGTGTGTGCAGGGGAGGAAGCTTGTGTTGTGCACAGGGAGGAGCTTGTGTGTGTGCACAGAGGAGAGCTTGTGTGTATGCACAGGGGAGGGAGCTTGTGTGTGTGCACCTTGTGTGTGTGCACAGGGGAGGAGCTTGTGTGTGTGCACAGGGGAGGAAGCTTGTGTGTGTGCACAGGGGAGGAAGCTTGTGTGTGTGCACAGGGGAGGAAGCTTGTGTGTGTGCACAGGGGAGGGACTTGTGTGTGTGCACCTTGTGTGTGTGCACAGAGGAGGAGCTTGTGTGTGTGCACAGGGAGGGAAGCTTGTGTGTGTGCACAGGGAGGGAGCTTGTGTGTGTGCACAGGGGAGGAATCTTGTGTGTGTGCACAGAGGAGGGAGCTTGTGTGTGTGCACAGGGAGGAAGCTTGTGTGTGCACAGGGGAGGGAGCTGTGTATGTGCACAGAGGAGGGAGCTTGTGTGTGTGTGCACAGAGGAGAGAGCTTGTGTGTGTGTGCACAGAGGAGAGCTGTGTGTGCGTGCACAGGGGAGGGAGCTGTGTGTGTGCACAGAGGAAGGAGCTTGTGTGTGTGCACAGAGGAGAGAGCTTGTGTGTATGCACAGGGGAGGGAGCTTGTGTGTGTGCACAGGGGGGAAGCTTGTGTGTGTGCACAGGGCAGGGAGCTGTGTGTGTGCACAGAGGAGGGAGCTTGTGTGTGTGTGCACAGAGAGGGAGCTGTGTGTGTGCACAGAGGAGAGAGCTTTGTGTGTGTGTGCACAGAGGAGGGAGCTTGTGTGTGTGTGCACAGAAGAGGGAGCTGTGTGTGTGCACAGAGGAGGGAGAGGGTCATGTTTTGAGGACTGTGGAACACTGGACTGGACTTGGTGGTGGTTTGGACACGTGAGTGGGGAACAACAGAATGATCGTTAAGAGTGATGATGACGTTCCCCAGACAGGGGAGGAAGACTGAATTTGAGGAGACAGGTTGAGTTTCATGGGCATTAAATAAGAATTTTAATAAGCAAGCAAACTAAAATGCAGGTCTCATGTGGCTTCTGGAGCCCACATGACAAGCTGTTGTGTGAACTTGGGAAAGTTCCTCTCTTTTTGTTCCTTAGGTTACTTTTCTTCATCTTTCCTCTTTCTGGAGTCAGGATCTCGTTATCACAACATCCCAGGCTGGCTTTCAGCTCCTGCTTTGATTGTCGAGTGCTGGATCACACGCAGGCCACTGTGCCCTCCTGTAGCCTCCTTATCTGTAAAGTGGGTGTTACCGTTTTTGGTTCCTAGGAGATTCAAATATGCAAGGAATGTGATTGGTACTTGTATAGTACAAGCTCCAAAGTCTGAGCTGCTCAAATAAGCTTGGGGCTTATTAACACAGGCTAAGTGAAGCCTCCTGTGGGACAAGGCTGATTTGAGTGTGTATATAACACGAAGGGCAGGAGATGCTGTGGAATGAGCCTTCTGTACGCTGAATATGTACTACTCTATTGGTTAACAATAAAGCTGTTTTGGCTATGCAAGGCAGGATAAGGTTAGGCAGAACAATAATGAGGACTCAGATGAGAAGGCAGAGTGGGAGAGCCGAGAGCCACCAAGAGCAAGAGCCAAGAAGGTGAACCGGTGAAGCCATGACCAAGGGGCAATACATTGATTAATATTAATAAAAATAAAAGTAAGTTTAATAATAGCCTTCGTTATTAGCTGAGCATTTTGTAATTAATATAAGACCTTATGTTTTTTTTGGGGACTGGGCAGTTGGACAGAAAACTCCCACCTCTGTTTACTGGAATCTCAGGGCCAGGTATTGGAGACAAAGATTGGCCTGGAGAACAAGCCACAGCCCTAAACGAGTGGGATGAGGAGGGAAGGGGATGTTTAGAAGCAAAGGTAAGGGCGTGTTCGCAGTAAGCCATGGAATGCTAAGACTGAAAAGTGCCCTGGATCTGTCAGTTCACTGAAAGCTTTTCTAAGGTTTGGATAGTTGCAGCAGACTTGAGACCTCTTTTAAACATACACAAGGAGTGGAAGACATTCTGGAAGGACTTCAGCTTTTTAAAGTCATTTCAGCTAGGAGCATGGGTCTCTCTCCTGGTCACATGTTACCCAGTTTATAAGGACCAGCCCTAGCAGAGTCTAAATTCTCTTCTTCTTGCAGAGGATGAAGCCATACCTTTGTTGTCAATTAATGGAGCATTCTCTTAGGTCCTGGCAAGTCCTGGCTGTGGTGGATGCCCGTATTGGCTACATTGGTGTAGGATTCAGATGCTCTTGACTTCATGATGACCAGTACAAGATGTCATTACTTGGGAAAAAAAGATGATGGGGTTGGACTATTGTCCAGGCTCTGCATGGAAAGTGTGTGATGGATCTGGCTCAGAGCACAGAGGGGAATTGCTTCTGAACTCAAATGCTGTGTTTGGAAAGAAAACCTCTCCTGTCTCATAGAGTGTATGAGAAGACTCCAGGTCAGTGACATGTTAGCAAAGGTGTGCTCTTTGGATTGAGGAAACTGGGAAAGAACAGCCAGGTCTGGGGCTGAAAATAGATTGCTTTATATGAGAACACTCTGCTTTTGGAAAAAACTTTCCTTATATCTTTGACTTGAAGGGTGAGCCGTTCAATTGTAACATGCTGTGACTTGATAATGTGATTAGATGTAGAGGTGAACTACCTTGCATCATTGGCCATGTCCAGAGACGAATTCTTAGGCATGCTAGAAACACACAAACAGCTCTGAGATTAAAGATGATTGTGTTATAAGGGTATGAGAGTTGAGCTCAGGTCCTCCATTTATATCTATGAGCTGCCTCCTCCCCTTGGGGCCTTTTAAAATGCAAAGCCAGTAAGAAAGAACCAAATTCAAAAGCATGGCTGGCTGCAAAAAGATTTTGTTACATATAGGAACTGAGACAGGTAAAGTGCTCTTTTTACTCACATGGGAGCTGTATGAGACTTTTCATTTATAATACATGTATACTTTCAAATGGACACAGCCTGGATTTAGGGGTGAGTAATAAGTTTTAGTAAGTAAATAAATTCACAAATGGAGACTGCATAAGTAGCTGTGGAACTGTATATATTGTGTCTTGAGAAGCTAATGATCAAAGTAACATTTAATAAATCCCTCCTACACTGTATTGTATTAATATGATTATCTTGAATGTCAAAAGCTAATTAGTCAAATATCTCTGTACTTTTATGTCTAGTACATAACCTGGTGAGGACATTAGAAGACATGGGACCACACGTCTATTGGGGACTGGCTTGGGTGTGTGGTACTGTTGTGATGGCTCTGAGATCCTGTGTTCAGTGATAGAGAAACTGTTTTCTTTTCTGTCTGTTAGGACAGTGCTTTCCTGAAACATTTCCAAGATGTTTTTCCTCTCCAGTTTTGTTGCCTAGGCATTAGGTCATGTTGTCTGTCCATTAACAGATAGGGGTAAGTCTGGCAGAGGTCATGTGTCTGTCCATTCACAGGTAAGGGGTAAGTCTGGCAGAAGTATGTCTGCCCATTCACAGGTAAAATAGGCATATGTCTGCCATTCACAGGTAAAGGGTGAGGCTGGCAGAGGTCATATGTTTGTTCATTCACAGTAAATGGGGCTGGCAGAGGACATGTGTCTGTCCATTCACAGGTAAGGACAAATGTTACCAATTCAAAGCAACTGCAATTCACTCCCTGGACACCAGACTATACCCACTTTTCCTGAAGTATGTGGCTTATAGAGAAGGTTATTTAGAGTGAAACTGGGCTGTTTGTCAGTGGAGGAAGGTGGGCGAATTAGGATAACTAGCTGATAGTTTCTATTATGCTTCCTAAACAAAGAGTGTATGTGTTAATGGGTGGAAAAACTTTTGAAAATGAGGTTGGGGTGGGTGGGTGAAAGTTGGAAAGCACTCTTCTTGCCAGTACGAGGACCTGAGCTTGATCTTCAGTTGTGAGAAGCCTGAGTGGCACATGCATGCCCTTCCATGCATGCTCAAACACATGCATGCACCTGCACATGCACACATTGAGTTAATAGGTTTGTTTTTTTTTTTTGAGTGTGTAAAACCCAGGAGACTACCAGGTAAATTCATAGTGTCTTCTTGATAGTTCACTTATCAATGAATCTTCAGAAATTCTTTCTTTAGATACAACACAGATAAAAGAACTTTCTAGAACTTTGGAGAAGGGGAGCCATGGACTAAAATTTATCAGACTCTTGGTATGACAGATTAAAGACGGTAGCAATTCTTTGTTACTACTACTTCCCATGACAAGAAGAGTCTATTTGCCTATCCTTGAGCTGGTCTAAGTCAATCCCTTTGATGATTGACTAATAGAATGTAGAAGTAAAATTCTGCATCTTTTGAGGCTAGATTATAGAACTCTTTAACCTGCTTCCCAGACCCTGTGGAATTCTTTCTCCTAGCTAGAGACTATGGCCATTACGTTGTGACAGAGTCCAAGTATCCCATGGAGGTCTCTGTGAGAAGAACCAAGCCTCTTGGATCACAGCTTGTAAAGCTTCTGGTTGTCAGCCAGCAGCCCTTTGCCAGGCTTGTGCATGTGCCATGCTGGGGATTGTCCTCCAGCCCCCCACCCCTGCCCAAGCTTCCTGCTGCTTCATCTGGAGGGGATGGAGTTATCCCCCAGAAATTCACCCCAAATCCTTACTCACAGGTAGAATACATAATTTTTTTTTCAAAACTATCGTAATTCTGAATGAATACTTAACACATAAAATAGACCAAGGGTTCAGAAGTTCTGGCTGAGTGCTTCAGAACCCAGACAGACTTTTCACTGGATTCTTGTACATTACTTTCTCTCCAATGTTAGTCAAAAGCGTTTGTTGAATGAAGAGAATGGCCACTTCGCTTTTGCTTTCCTCAGGAGAGTTACAAAAAAGGGAAAATGTAGCTCTACTTTTCTAGGAATACAGTTTTAAACTTTAGCCCCACCTCACTTTCAGAGCATCAAAAAAAAAGAAAAACCTCATGTTCCCAGGGTAGAGAGGGAGCATGTGCACTCAGTCTGTCGCCTGCCCCGGGGGTTGCATGACACTTCATTTTCGTTCTTTCCAAGTCAGTTTTATTGCCTTTTTAACATTCCTCCTGAAAGTCTCCAGAGAACGAGAGCGTTAACCTCAGCTTTTGTGACAAGTGCCTCACTGATATTAGAGAAAAAAAAAAGGAAAAAAAAGCAATTTTTTTTGTTATTTTAGAATATGTGAAGATTTTCATCCACTCAAATATTTTTTGATTTTTGTATTCTTATGAGATGAAGTCCATGATATTTTGGAACAATTTTCCAGCAGATGACAGGATTTTTGTTTCTTGCATGGGTGTTTATAACAGCTCACAGATATAGCAGAGCCCCTACATTGTGAGCATTAAGCCAGTTGTGGTTGAAACGTTAAATGTCTTTCACAGGCACCTGTCTGGCACTTGTTCCCCAGCTGGTGGAACTGTTTGGAAAGGTTGCAGGACCTGTAGGAGGAGGCTGTCTGGAGGAAGCAGGCCCCTGGTGGGCTTTCTAGGCCTGGCCCACTGTGATTGCTCTCTGCTTTCTGACACTGGATACGATGTGACCATCCTGCCTCCAGCTCTGCCACCTGACCTTCCTACCTGATGCCAGTCCACCTCACACAAGTGACTCTTCACCCCGGTGACTGCCAGCAAAATAAATCCTATCCCTTATATTGCTTTTATCAGAGTATCATCACAGCAATAGGAAGAGAAACTAAAACAGAAATCTACCTCAGCGGCTAGTGGATGCCAAGTTTCTAGGGTGGGAATGTTGCTTTGAGTGGTAAGGAACATGAGACATCACAGGTTTAAGGTATTAGGGTTGCAGGACACAAAACCAGCATGCAAAAGACAGTAGCATTTTTACACAACAATAGTAAACTTGGCAACAGAAAAACCAAGAGGACAATCCCTTACATGATAGCTGTGACAATAATATGTTGAAGTGTAGGCAGGGATTTCTATCCTGCCAGTCAGCTCTGTCCCACCAGCCTGCTCCCCAGTGACCACACAGAGACTTATTATTATTATCATAAATGCTCGGTGTATAGCTTAAGTTTGTTACTAACTAGCTCTTACATCTTGAATTAACCCATATTTCTTGTCTGTGCTCTACCATGTAGCAGTACCTTTTTTCAACATGGCATGCTCATCTCCTGCTTCCTCTGTGTCTGGCTGGTGACCCCGCCTTCCTTCTTCCCTGCACTCTCTTTTTATCTGCAAGTTCTGTCTAACCTCTACCTGCCTAGTTATTGGCTATTTAGCCCTTTATTAAACCAATCTGAGTGACAAATCTTCACAGTGTACAAAGGGATTATTCCACAGCAGAGGAGAGTGAATTTAATGGAAGAAGTCCATGTCTTCTTATGTGGTCTCAGGTGCGCAGTCTGCCTTTATGCCCTTGCTTTTCTTCTTTGTCTATTTGGGCAGTGTCTTCTGATGAGAGTAGAATCTTTGTGGGGATTCACTTCCTGTGCTAATCTCTGTGTTGTTTGCTCTACAGCCAGGGGTGTTGTTTGTGGGCTAAATTTTTCTGTCTTTATGTGCCAACTGGTAGACCTGTCAACCCACTTTCCAGTGGTTAGCTTAGACTTTATCCCTTTTAACATCTCACTATTGATTTCCATCTTCTTGGAGCTAGTGAGTCTTAGTTTATGGTTCAGACTAGATCTTTACCATGCAGAACATTGTGTGGTTCTGACTCAAAGTTTTCCCTTGTAGCCTGGTGTATTCTGCAGACATGGTCTCAGTGTATGGCCCTCTGACACTTGCCTTGAATCCCTAGAGTAGACCATGCAGGGAGGTAGCTTTAGAACTGTGGCCACAGACCCAGCAAAAGTCTTGCAAAATGGATCCTGACCACTGCTCTGGCCCATGCTGAGAAGAAAGGATTTTTTTCCATGCACTAAATGGTTGTGCACCAAGATTCCTCTCTGGTTAGACTACAGATCTTCTCAGTGATGTGTCCAATATTGATTGGACTTTTCAAATCTCTCTTCCCACCCTTTCCCTTCTGTCAGCATCTGTGACTTCTCTCTCTCTCTCTCTCTCGTCTCTCTCTCTCTCTCTCTCTCTCTCTCTGTTTCTGGGTCTCTGTCTCTCTCTTTCTCCTTAGATAATCTGGTACTGAAAGTTCCTCTGCATTTGTGCTTATCCTGCCCTCAGAGGACACTGTGCTGGGGCCGAGCCTCCCAGAAACAGCCTCTGAACCCCTCTGTTCTGTTTTCTAACGCTTCTTTCTTTGCTGTTGTAACTTACTTTTCCCACTGTCATTCACCTCACAGGACAGATGCTCTTCAACTATCTCTGCTTTGTTTCCAAACGTTCTAGACTTTGGTGAGTATAATTGCCATCTTCTGATCTTTTTATTCTATTTTTGTATTCTTGGTTTCTCTCTCAATGTGTTCATTATTTTTTCTCAGTATGTTCATTATTTTTTATTTTTCTCTTATATTTTTAATAGTATATTCATTATTGTTGTGAGTTTTTTTTGGGTGTTTGTGTTTTGCTACATTGCTGAAAGTTCTTATCAGATCTAAAGTATTCTGGTAGAGTAAGTATTTAGAAGACTGTATTATCTGAAAAACATGAGTAACTTGACATTTCCCTTTCCTATTGTATCCCAGTTCTTTCTTTTCTCTATTGTTTTGGCTAGTATATCAAACTCTGTATTGAATAAAAGTAGAGAGTGGTTTCACATCTGATTTTGGAAGAAATGCTCTCAGGTTTTCCTAACTTAATATAAAATTGGACATTGGTATGTTGTATATAGCCTTCTATAATGTTGCAGTCTGTTCCTTCTAGTCCAACTTATTTCTAAATTATTTTTAGCTTTTGTCATAAGGGTTTCAAGTTATGACAGAGTTTTTCTTTTCTGTATTTATTTTGAATGATCATGAGGTTTTTGACCCTGATTTTATTTATATACTGTATTATGGATTTTGAGTTTCATTATCCATATGAGGTGATCTTGTTTTCTATAATTTTGGCTTGAACTCTTTGTCATGTTTTCAGTTTCTCTTTGCTCAGAATACCCATCCTTGCATCTTGGAATAAAACCAACTTGGTCATTATGTATGGTCTTTCTACTGTGCTTTGAATTCAGTTTGTAAGTTTTCTGTTGAGGATTTTTACACCCATGTTTATCTAGAAATTCATCTATAGCTTTCATTGTTGTATTATCTGGTTCTACTATCAAGATTATACTCATTTTGTGGAATGAGTTCCTTCACTTTCTGCTTTATGGAATAGTTTGAGGAACAAACTATTGAAATTAGTTCTTAAAGAGCTGATAGAAACTCAGAAGGGAGAGGCTTTTTATTACTAGTTTGATATCATTGCTCATTATTCATTTGTTTAGATTAATGTCTTCTTGAATCTGTTGTAGTTGACCTGAATGTCCAGAAATGTAGCTATCTTTTTTTTCTAGGTTTTTCAGCTTATTGAAGTACAAGTTTTTAAAAAATGATGCAATGATGCTTTGGACCTTATTGGTATTTGTTTTAATATCTTTTCTTTCATTTGTAAATTTTATTGATTTGGATCATCTTTTTCTCTGGTTAGTTTAGCTATTTTTCATTTGAGTCTATGAAATTTTAAATGTGTTTGTCCCCAAGTTCTTCAATAACAATTAATTATTCAAAGGTGTGTACTTTTTAATTTCCATGTTTTTTCTGTACTTTTCCCTTTCTGTTGAATTCTTGTTTTATTACAATATGATCTGATAAGATACATTAAATTGTATAAATTATTTTTATATTTTAAGACTTGCTTTTATGCCCTATAATATTATGTACTTAGGAAAATGCATCACATGTTGCTGAGAATAATATGTATTATGTAGTTATTGAGTAGAATACTGTGTACATGTGTGTTAAATCCATTTGGCATATAGTGTCATTTAAATCTAATGTTTGCTTATTGGTACTTTTGTATGGATGACATATCTGTTGCTGAGAATGAGGTATTGAAGTCATTGACTATTATTATTTTGGGGTCTGTCTTACCCTTTATATATCTAATAGTCTTTCTATGAAATTTAGTGTGTCAACATTTAGTGCATATATATTTTATTTATAATCTCTTGATAGATTATTTTCATTATCTGTATAAGGTGACCTTGTTTCCTATAATTCTGGCTTGAATTCTTCTTTTGTTATGCTTTCAGTTTCTCTTTGCTCAGACTACCCTTTTCCATTCTTTCACTTTCATTCTGTATTTTTTTATATATAATATTTTATTAAAAAATTTTCTTTCCTTTCACATACTAACTCATTCCCCCTCCCTCTTCTCCCGCTCCCCCCATTTACCCCCATCCACTCCTATCCCCTCCTCATAGAGAGTAAGGCCTCCCTAGGGTAGTCAACATAGGCTACATTATTATTTATATACTGTATTATGGATTTTGAGTTTAATTATCCATATGAGGTAACCTTGTTTTCTATAATTTTGGCTTGAACTCTTTGTCACACTTTCAGTTTCTCTTTGCTCAGAATACAATAGTACCATGTTGGGGCTAGACCTAGACCTCATTCTGTATTTGTTATTGTCAGGTAAGTTTCTTGCAGGTGGCAGTAGCTGGGTTTTGTTATCAATCCAGTCAGCAACCTGTCTATTTTATTTGGAAAATTGAAACCATTTACACTCAAAATTACTACTGAAATGTATATAACAATATTGTCATTTTACTGTTTTTTAATAATGTTTTATTATTTCCCAATCCTCATTTGACATTGTCTACCACTCTAGTAACACTTACTCTTTCCTGTATTCTCATGAACGTGTTTATCCTCTTATTTTATGTATGAGTCTTCTGAGTATCTTCTGCAGAAATTAAAATGTATGGAACGTGTCATAGATTTGTATGTCATTCATTTCCAGGGGTCATTGGTAAGATTCTATTGATTGTTCCAACTTTGTATGTGCTACTAAAGGAGCACCCAAGTAATTTTTGATAGAGGTGCTGAGACCTTACATTGGGAAAAGGACAATCTTTTTAACAAATAATTCTGGATAAATGGACTATACATACATACATACATACATACATATATATATGTGTGTGTGTGTATAAAATAAAATATAACTGTACTTATCACCATATATAAAAATAAACTCAAAATAGAGCAAAGCCCTAAATATAAAACCTGGAACTATGAAATGACTACAGAAAAACACTTAAGACACTGGGTTATAGACAGATTTTGTTTGGATGGGGCCTCAAAATCAGAGGCAATAAAGGTTAAACCATGCAAACAGGATTATATCTAACAAAAAGGCTTCTGAAAAAACAAAATAACTGAATAGATATTTCTTTAAAGAAGATACATAGTCAAAGCTGGGTGGTGGTGGCGGCGGCGGCGGCGGCGGCGGCGGCGGCGGCGGCGGCGGCGCACGCCTTTAATCCCAGCACTCGGGAGGCAGAGCCAGGCAGATCTCTGTGAGTTCGAGGTCAGCCTGGGCTACCAAGTGAGTTCCAGGAAAGGCGCAAAGCTACACAGAGAAACCCTGTCTCGAAAAACAAAACAACAACAAAAAAAAGGAGAAAAAAAAAGAATATACATAGTCAAGAAGTAGGAAAAATATTACTATCACCAATTATCAGAGAGGTACAAATCAAAACCCCAGTTATAAGATACCATCTCATCCCACTAGATGGCTGCTACAGAGAAGCCGCATGACAGATGTCTGTTTTTGTGTCTCTCACGTGAAGGCAGGTCCCTTGTAAGAAGGCATTCATTGTATTTCAGTCCTGGGTTTTCCCAGGCAGCAGCCATTCAGGAATACTATCAAAAAGCAAAAGTGAAGACAAAACAAACCCAAACACCTGAAAACAAGTGGAGTAACAATCTGTCTTGTTAATAGAAGGAAAGAGTTTGCATTTGAAGGAACTGCAGAGAATTCTAGTCAAAAGGAACACTGATTGTTTCCTTGGAATTTATGATTCTTTTTTATTTGTGTTCCTGAACTATGCTTGTCCTTCCTTTCTATTTAATTTCAGAAGTAATTTAGTGCTTCTTGTAATAATCCTTCTATGTAACTACCATTACTACTGAGAAAAAGGAAACAGAACTTGAGCCCGAGTTTCCTCCCCCGGTTTAGTTCTATTCACTGTATGTGGCCAATAGGAGAGACAGCCCCATTATGTCCACAGATAGGAAAGCACAAACACTAATTTCCATGTCTTTGTCAGTAATACCTTATAAAGTCACAAAATGAATATGTTATTCCATTCTCAAATGTTGGTATTCACACGAGTGTGCCTGTGTGTTAGTGTCTTTCTGAAGTTATTTCTAAGTGTTTCTTTTAAAATTTTTTAAAGCATAGTGGGTAATTTTATTTTACAATGTTTATGTTTATGAATGTTTTGCCAGAGGAGGATATCAGATTCCCTAGAACTGGATCTACAGACAGTTGTGAGCTGCCATGTGGGTGCTGGGGATTGAACCCAGGTCCTCTGGAAGAGCAGCCAGTGCTCTTAATCACTGGGCCACCTCTCCAGCCCTTTAAGTGTTTCTTATACTATTTTTCTTTTGTTTTTTAAAATAATTATTTGAGAAATTTATATATGCATACAATATATTTTGTTCACGTTCAGCCCAGCTCCTTGCCAATCTACCCCAGCCCTCTCCAAACTACATATCCTCTTTTTAATTTTTTTGTTTTGTTTTTTTGAGACAGGGTTTCTCTGTGTAGTTTTGGTGCCTTTCCTGGATCTCGCTTTGTAGACAAGGCTGGCCTCGAACTCTCAGAGATCCGCCTGGCTCTGCCTCTCCAGTGATAGGATTAAAGGTGTGTGCCACTGCTGCCCAGCTCTTTAATTTTTTGTTATCTTTTGAGTTATAATGTAATCATATTATTTCTCCTTTCCTCCCCCCACAAACCTTCCCATGTATCATCCTTGCTCTTTCAAATTTGTGGCCTCTTTTTCTTTAATTGTTCTTAGACCTCTTTCTAACAATAAACCATCAAGTCAGATTTGTGCTGCCCATATACTCATGGATGTGGGACTGTCCACTGGACAATGGTTGACCTGCCAGGGGTTACATTATTATGAAAATCAAATCTCCCTCCCCAGAAGCCATTAACTGTTAATAACACTGGGGTGTTGACTGGCCTGGCCCACGGGTGGAGACGTGATTCTCTTCACACTCGGTGCTGGAGTGTGGACTGGCCTGGCCCACGGGTGGAGATGGGATTCTCTTCACACTCGGTGCTGGGTGCTGACTGGCCTGGCCTCCTGCAGGTTTGTGCAGGCGGCTGCAGCTGCTGTGAGTTTGTGAATGCAGCATCCTGTCATCCCTGGAGCCACTGCTTTGTTATGGTTTACCCCTACTGGGGAAATTATAAAGGCCACTCCACGTAGTTAAAAGGAAGATTTATTTAGTGGGTGACTTACAAATGAAGGAATAGATAGGTTGGGGGGTCTGGGGAAGGTGTATCGCAGTCCAGTGGTGTTCTCTGGAGCTCTGCTCAGTCAACCTCCACCGTCCAGGCTCCTGGAACAGAGAGAGTGCTTGCCCATCCAGCTCTCGGGTATCCAGACGCCTCCCTTGCCCCGCCTCATAGGCGTGACAGTTGCCAGAGTCTCAATGGGGGTTGGAACTTCCAGATCCAAGCTGGAATAGCTACCCACTACATCTCCCCTTTTTGTCTAAATAAGAAGGTTCTAAACTAGTACAAGACTATATACAAAGGAATGGTTATCAAATATTGTCCAGGAATAATGAGGGATAATGACCTAGATAAGATGGAACTATAACCAATGCAAACAATATCAAGCAAGAAACACATACCAAAATCCAGAGAAGTATAGAGCATAGGTAAATGGCATGTTATAAAGATCATTCCAAAAGGTGTCCTATCCTAAAGAACCTGAATCTAATACTTAATAATGTTCTATCTAAGATATTATATATACTAAATTGTAACTATAACTGCTAGTCTTTAATCCCATCAAAGACCTGAGAAGGAACATAATGTTACCTGAGAAATGGAAGATGGATTCAAGCAACTTTCAGGAGTCTTGCAAGAGTAGACAGAGACAGCTGGCAGCCTGGACAGTCACCTAATGTTTCTCAGCATTGTTGGTGCATTCAAATTGGCTACAGGCCTAGAGTATCTTACAGACTATCTTCAGAAGCAGGAATTCTGAAAGACCATCTTACCCTGTCTTGGCAGAGTACAGTGGTCGCTTTCCTTGTGTCCTGCTTGTCCAGAAAGGACAGCATTGCATTTGTACCGTCAGCCATCAAGGCAAGGGCAGTTCTTTGCCCAGTAGGCCATTTTGTGCCAAGAAGACAAACTTCCAAATGGAAATGTCTTAGAAGCCCAACATTCTCTCAGGATCAAATTGGCGCAGCCAGGAGCAATTGTGTCTCATGTCAACAGAATTCTAAGTTATTTAAATGCCATGTTCTCTAGGTCTATGAAGTGTTTGAAGATTACCTGTCCATCTGACCTATGTATCTGTAAATCTGGATAACCTAACTAATGTAACTATAGAGATGACAGGCATAGGTGACTATAAATCTATAAGTCTTATCTACTGAAATAACCTAAGGACTAAGGCTTCACGTAAACAAGGTAAACAGTCTATAAGCAAATGTATGGTGAAGAACGATGACTTCAAAATTGTGACAATACACAAGATATTTATAACAGAGGTAGGAATATATAGTGCGATATGCAATATGACAATAATCTTAAATATATATCAATATACCGAATATCCTAAACAGAAGTAGAACATACATAAAGTATGACAGATATAAATTTACATTTGTATCGGGTCTCCAGATGCCTCCCTCATAGGCGTGACAGTTGCCAGAGTCTCAATGGGGCTTGGAACTTCCAGATCCAAGCTGGAATAGCTACCCACTACATACCCCGACCTCTGTCTCTCACAGCCTTTCTGCTCCTGTTTTGTGGTGACCCCTTGACCCTGTGGGAAGAGTGTGATTTAGATCCCCATTCATGGCTAAGCACTCCATAGACACATTTTCTGCACTATGGCCAGTTGTGAGTTTCTGCATTAACTACTGTCCACTGCACAGAGAAGCCTCTCTGCTGAGGCCTGGGAGTGGCCCTAACCTATGGACACAGAGATGTAGTGTAGAGGGCCCAGGTGCTCATGGGCACAGCAGGTAGCATGCCGGTGACAGCTTAGACGACTGTTTGATACTACGTCCATTCGGGAAAATAATAGCAGTGAGCTCATCCCTGGTGCCAATGGCTCCCTAAGCACATTGATCCTGATTCACCTCTATCTTTTTTTGCCTGTCTATTTTTCTAACCACTTTGTCTATATTATTTATCATACAAGTAAAACAACAGTAGATATTTTACTAATTAAATTTATTAAATTATTTATATTTTGCTCTTAAACTACTTATCAGACAAATAGAACAATATACAGTTATCTTCCTTAAACCACCAAATTAGGAAGATTTTTTGGATAACATACCTCAGTTGATTATTTTCTGTTGATGATCATCTTCAATAATTGAAATAATCTCCCTACTGGGTTAAATCCTGATTATGATGCTTTTAAAGGTCCATTTCTTCTTTTTTGTTTCTTTGAATTTAATAAATGGGGGAGAGGAATAAAGTTTGGAATTTACCTACTCACGGCCCTCAGAGGACATGCCTGTCTCTGCCAGGATACCAGCTGACAGGAAACTGGATGATAGGCAGTTTTGACCTCCCCTGCCTCTTGTGCAGAATGGTCAGCAGTCTGTGCTCCTCTTTCTGGCCATGTTCCCTCATGTGCAGAGTGGGTCTTTCCTAGAACAGATGTCCTTGCATAGCTTTCTTTATTCTCAGAATACACTGCCTATTCCCAGCCACACTTCTCCCTAGGAAAAGCTAGAGAGGCTTAGTGAGGTCCTCCATCCAGGGTGATTCTGCTTTGTTTTCTGTCTTCTTGTCCTTCCAAATTCCATGAGTCTCGAGTCCCTGGTTCTATGCTCATACTTTTTTGGTGGCAACAGTCAGCAGTGAAGCAGCTCCGGCCTTTCCTGGGGTCACCATGCACCTGCATGCCAGTGGATAGGGGACTTAATGTTCAAAGACGGCTTTGTGGCTGAGGTACATCAGCTTCTCCATGTGATGCTTCCAGCAGGCTGGCAATCACAGGGTTCCTTCCGTGTACAGTGAGGGAGGAAAGTGCCACTGTATGAGCTTACTTCCAGGCTCTCTGTAGTGTTTGCTGATGTTCCACGGACAAAAGTACATGATATGACCAAACTCAGATTCAGGGGTAGAGAGTAGACATCTCGGATGAGGCTGAAGGAAGGCATCACACGTACACATGTGCACAATGTTGTTGTTTGTTCTCTGTCACTGTTTTTCCCCCAGCCCCAACTCCCGTGGGACCTGAGAAATTACTGGCCTCCATTCCCCACCTCAGATGTGGAAACTGAAGCACAGAAAAATTGCTTAGCTTAGAATTCTCTGAGATTCCATTCCATACGCTAATTGTATCTTTCTTTCTTTCCCAGCATAGGAGTGAGGTTCAAAGCACACATTATGGTAACTAAAAACATACTTCAGTGTGTTGTTTTATGGTGGTTAAGGGGCTCCTTTTGGCCAGCCAAACCCGGAGGCAAGACTCAGAGCAAACCCTGTGGGTGCCAGGGCCAAGGGCACTGCCAGGGCAGAGTCATGCCAGCCCAGCTGCGGCCACTTCAGCCCTTTCAAGTTTGACTTGGGTGAGTGGGAGGTGGGAACCCACTTTTATTTCTGGTCTGCTTCCTGCCGATTGTGATTCTTCCGCTGAAGCCTGTGCAAGTTGAATCTCACCTCCACCGTCCTCGGCGGGGCCGGCGTCTGCTTTTATGGGTGTTTGCTTTTGCAGAGGTGTAAGATGGATGCAGCCCCAGTTTCCAAACGTAAACAAGCCAGCAGGGAAGGTACCAGGCCTGGAGAGGCCTGAGCTCGGAAGGATGCCCAGGGACACTTTGGGACCTCAGCCTCCCATCACTTTGCCAGGGACTCTACCCATCAGGAGGAGCAGGTGGCAGTAGTTCTGTGCTTTAAGAAACTCAAGGGGAGAAGACACTGGGAGGAATGTCCTTTGGGGTGAGGGCAGAACTGTGAGTAGGCTGTGATGATGGAGCTTACGTGATGTTTCACATTCCCCCAGGCTCGTGCCATTCCAGTCCTTTACAATACTTCACCCTGACCAGAGTCCCTGGACACACTCTCTGCCCCAGTTCTCCGTTATCCTTCCGTCAGAGCCACCCGCAGAGGAAACACTGGAAGGAAAACAAGCCACAGAGAGGGGTTTGTGCTTGAGGATGGTGAGGCTCTCCTGCGGCTGAAGTGGAAGCGTGCTGACATGGTGGGCTTTAGCACAGAGAGGTAACACCGTAAGGGCCTTTTGCTGGTGGTTGCGACTTGCCTCATCTCTCCAAGCTAACCCCAACTTCCAAACCAGAGCCTTTAGACCAAACAGGGCTTATGCCAGGTAGAAAATGCAAAGGCCTAGCGCTTGGGGTTCATGAGCTGAGATTAATTCTCCATTTAAAATAATGGTGGGGATCCTAGTGGAGAAGCAGCCATGTTACAAAAGGAGGATGAAGAGAAAGAAGAGGAAGTAAGAAAATAGGTTAAAACAGATCTTCCTAACCTAGCCTACACACTGGAGATTTTGAGTAAATATGGAAACTCCCTTTGTTCTAATACTGCTTCTGGCAGTCAAGGTTGAAAACCAGGAAGAAATCACACCTGGTAATGGGCTGCCCTTTCCTGTGGAGTTGGCCAGTAGAAGACCCGCCCTAACAGAGATTCCCAGGTTGGCTTAGTGGCTCACTCCCAGTCATGTTTAATGACTGCACCAGGACAATATAAAATAGGAATGACTGAGAACAAGGTTACAGTTGCGAGCTACACTTACCATTATTGAGAGGACAGGACAGTTAAGGTTTGTGTCAGTCAGTACAGAATTTATGATGCAAGGTGAGGAGAACAAGTTAGCTGACTGTTGAGTAAATACGAATTACAGAGAGAGAGGGAGGGAGGGAGAGAGAGAGAGAGAGAGAGAGAGAGAGAGAGAGAGAGAGAGAGAGAGAGAGAGAGAGAGAGAAGGGCCATCTCCAAAGGGCAAATAGTGATGCAATCAAGTCAGCCAAGTATATTTTCTGTTTCTTCACAAAGAAGGGGAGACATTTGCAGGATGTCTTTTTGTCTAAAACTCCTTCAGTGAAGAGACATTACTGAGAACAAGCTTTGAGAAGGCAGGAATCATGTGGAGGAGTTTGGATTTGTTACAAGGGTGGAATTTCCTATAGGATGGAATTCCGTCGAACCATCTCATCCAACTTCTCCACCAGATATTTCCTCATCTACTCTTTTGAGGGCTGGCCTTGATGAAAGATTAGAAGTAATTTGTGGAACCAATAAGGCCCTGCTCTTATTAGTCTGTGTCTTGCAAGTAAGAGTGCATTTTCTTTTAATATTCCAATTAATTTGCTGGAGTACCATTGGCCTAATTGCAGGAAATTAGTTTTTCTCAAAAGTTCCCCAGCCAATTCCAAGATAACTTCCTCACTGCATAATTAAAAGGCTCAACCAAGGCAATGCTTTGAGAACAACGGGACAAGCGGCTTCAAAGGCAGATTCTGGGTTCCAGTCAGAAGGCACCCCCTTTTTGTCACTCCCAAGAGGGCCATTTGGTTTGTTTGGCTTTCAGGAAAGCCAGTTTGGTGTTGCAGACTCCTTGCTGCTGCTGCAGTGTGGACCACACCATCCTTTATTACCAGCTTGTTGGGCACCAGATTTGTGTTCTGTTAAAGCAGCCGAGTCTGAGCATGTCCTAGTCCTAAGGAGCAGAGGCTGAAACAGCTCATTTCTGGCTCTCTAGAGACCGGGTGGCTTGCTGACTCCATCACGCAGTTGTTCGGGCCCCAGATGTCTTACATCTTGCTGTTCGATCAGCAGGGCGTAGTCCTGGCTCACATGTTTCAAGGTTGCTCATTATCACACTGTAAGCCAACCAGAGAAAAGGAGAAAGGGTAGGCAGGGAGCAAGCTTGGAAATTCTATACTTAAGTTGTTCTGTATCCCAGAACATAGACACATGTGATGGTTAATACTGATTGTGAACTTCACAGGATCTGGAAGCTTTGCAGGCAGGGCCCAGGCACTGTGAACGACTGTCTAGACTAGGTTAACTGAGCTGGGAAGACTGCATTAAGGGTGGCTCCATTTCCTAGTCTTGAGTCCTGGAAAGGAAGAAACCACCAAGTGAGAATGAGCATTCATGGTTCTTCGCTTCCTGACTGCACATGTCATATGACTAGCTGCTTGGAGTTCCCATTACCTTGACTTTCTGCCATGACAGACTGTCCCCTTGGAGTGTGAGCCACAAGAAGCACTTATTCATGTTGCTTTTGCCAGAGTATTTTATTACTCAATAGGAAAAGCAGTGGAGACATCTCATGATCACATGTAGCTGTAAAGGAGGTTGAACATACAGGTTTTACTCTGAGCGGGTGTGTGTTGAAGAGAGGGGAAGCACATGATGGGTGAAAAGAAATTGCATTGGTATGAGCACCTAACAGACCCCTGTTCTCATTTATACTAACCCTGCTGTCTTAGGTAGGGTTTCTGTTGCTGTGAAGAGACCATTACCATGGTAACTCTTACGAAGGAAACATTTTGGTGGCTTACAGTTCAGAGGTTCAGTCTATTATCATCATGGCAGGATATGGTAGTGTGCAGGCAGATGGTGCTGGAGAGGTGGCTGAATGTTCTATATCTTGTACAGGCAATAGGAAGTGGTCTGTCTCACTGGGTGTGGCCAGAGCTATATGTGAGACCTCAAAGCCCCCTCCACAGTGACCACTTCCTTCAACAAGAGCACCCCTACACCAACAAGCCACACCTCCTAATAGTTGCCATTCCCCTTGGGGCCATTTTCTTTCAAACCACAACACCTGCGAAACCATTATATTATCTCTAGATCGTTTATGTTTAAACACCCACCTTCCACTGACTATACCTTCCAGGAAACCAGAGCGTAGGAGAAGCTAAGGATGTAGAGAGCAGAGTAGGAAATGCTGGGAAAGATTTATTTATTTTAGTCAGTATATACAATACTGTATATTAGTGTATATTAGCTTCATTGTGACAGTTTCAAAACACATTTGATTGGGTTAAATCTCCTCCTCCATCACGTTTCCCATTTTTCTGTGTATATGTGTGTGTCTGTGTGCATGTGTTGTATTGTGCTATTTTGTGTGGTGTGTGTACTTGCTAGTGTAGGTGTGTGCACATGTGCATGCTGGGTATTGAATGTCAGTATCTTTCCTTTATCCCCCCACTCTGTTTTTTGAGGCAGGCACTCACTGAATATGAAATCCATCGATTTGGCTAGGCTGGCTGGCCAGTGAGCTCCAGGGATTTCTCCCACCAGTGTGTGACTTACAGATACTCACTATTTCACCTGACTTTAAATGTGGTTCCAGGGGATCTGAGAATTCAAATTCAAGCTTTCCTGCTTGCACAGCAGGTACTTTGTGGATGGAGCCATCTCTCCATCTCTCCAAAGGACGCCTTTTCAAAGGCTTTCAAGGAGAGAAGTTTGAAAAAGAGAACACTGTAGATATTGGCAGTAGTTCATGGCTAAGCTTTCTGGAGTGCTAGTGAAGAGTTCATCATGGAGGTCCGGGGTTAACAAATTCTAACAACTGCAGGGGCAGGCAGGATGCACAGTGGGTGAAAGGCCAAGGAAGACACAGAGGCTGTTTATTGGTCTTGCTTGGAACACTCTCCACTCCCTACCTAAACTTAAGCTGAATAAGCCTCCCTCCAGGTAGATTCTAGATGGCTCAGTGCCCTTGTCATGAACTCCCATTTCTTTCCCTCTTTAGTCAGAGTGCCCACTTCCACTGAGTTGGTTCCCGGATTCTCTAGCCTTCTCCTTTCCCAGTCTCTGAGGCCATCCCTGCTGCTCTCCTTAGGCGGTCGTGCCTGCTTCCTGATGCTCACCTCTGGCCAAGGCAACTGTTTGTGCTGCCTAGTTCTCTGGGAACGCTGTGATCGGCTTGTGGACCTCGACTCCTCTGGAGCCTACAGAAAGCCCTGTCCCCTCACATGACCCAGGCTTTCTCAGGGCCCTTTGTGGCCTCTAGCTGTGTCATCTGATAAGAAGTCTCTACTGTCTATATCCCTAGGGACAACAGGCTCAAGGGGCAGAAGGTGAGAATGACACAGAGAAAATCTCAGTAACACTAGATGTGTTTGCATTAGTGACCCTGACTGCATGAAAGTCTACACTAGCCACCGAGTACATCTGAATCGCTGCCTCACTTAGAAAAGTGCTCAGTCTTAGAAGGAAGGATGTGGCAGCCTGAGAACTCCCTGTTTGCTTTGTTTAAAATTATATCAAAGCTGTCTACTAGTGTTATTTAATATGTAAATGGGATTGCTACACATAAAACAAGTATGATTTTTAAAGAAAAAAAGTAAATAAGGAGAAAGAACTCTAGAAAGAGAAAAGTCCTGATTTGGATGTGAACCTGTAGGATACTTGGTTGTCTGTTTTAAACATTTTGTTTGTTTTGTTATCCACATATGTTCAAGGAAAACATTAAGTTGTTAGAACAAAAGAAAAGATCTGTTTTGGATATGTGGTTGTGCTGTGCTCATCTCAAGCCTCTCTTGTGTGTATCCACACACTTCAGTCAGTTCTGTGTCTGGATGCTGACAAGGAAAGTGATGACAGGTCCTGGAGGAGTTTCTAGGGCCTGGAATCTCTGGCCTCTTGAAATCTCTCCTTCTCTTGGCATTTGCTAGCGAAGCTGGTTGAAGTCAGAGAGAAGATAGTGTAATTGGATTGTGACCTTCTCTAATAGACAGAAGTCACATGAAGTCAGTTTGTCCATATTTAGCACAACTTCCGACACTGGCCGCAAAGTGTCTTAGAAATGAACTACAATGAGTTGCAAATGCAACTGGGATAATGGGCAGTTGACAGTGTGGGGAAGATTTAACCGGCACTGTCTATTTATGCTAGTGTTAATCTAGGCTTGCACTTTATAATAGAGCTAGGTCATTTTAACATCTAAAATCTTAAGGTTTAGAGCAACATGAGAGGTAACAATTCATCTTCAGCAAACACAAGCATCCAAAGACTTTGAAGTTTCCTCAATTAAATGGCTTCTCTGGGTATCACTGTGCTTTGCTCATTTTCAAGGGCCCTGCGCAATGCCTGGCACACTAGGTGCCGAGTGTAGCAGTGTTGTGCAGTGTGTTGATGTTTGGAAGGAGCACACCAACAGTTCTCAGGCTGAGTAGTTTAAATCTCCAAGTCCATGTCTTTGCTCATCACAGATACATTTAGCAGAGACTGAAACAGAGTTTGCTGTAGACGCCAGAAAGGTCTGAATCAGCGATTACAACAGGACTGTCGGGGATGAAGATCAAGACACCACTCTCCTATGCTGACATATCACGGTGAGGAGTTATGATGCTTTACTCAGTAATAATTCAAATAGTATTCGACCCATTCCCTGCCTAAACAAAACAAAACAGCTTAAAACCTTTTCAACACTTTAAAAAGATATATTTTCTTTATAGCCTGATGGATAAAAGAATCATGATATTGAGACACACTTTTAATACTATTTTTAAAGTTTAAACATAATTATTTTACATTTTTTTTTTTGTATTTGTGTGTTGGGGAGAGGGAGAGAGAAGGAGAGGTGTTTGAAGGCTCAGACGACTTTCAGGAGTCAGGTATCTTCTTCCATCTTGTGGGTTCTGGGGATGGAATTCAGGCCATCAGGCTTGGTGGCAGTGCCTGCACCCACTGAGCCATCTTGCCCATGCCAACATTGATGTTTTTAACTTTGAGATACGGGTTTACATCTGGAAATAAAGAAAAAAACCAGGATGAATTTTCTCCACTTGGGATTCATGTCATCCCATCTAAAAGGACAGCTGATGAGTGCTGGGTGGGTAAGTGTAATTACAGCTGCAGTGGCTGGAGATCTTCTGATAGGAATATTCACAGCAAGGACTGAGCTCAAATAATAAAATAGAGTTTCCAAAATGATGAGGCTCAAGTTATTGCAGCTCCATGGTAACAGAAAATGCAATATTTATACTCTATTTACCCTTCTATTCAACCAAAAAAATGGGTGCTGTTTGCCATGGTAACGTTCACTTGTGTCGTACATGCATGTGTAGCTTCAGATATGCAGCCCACTGCTCTAAAGACAACAAACACATACCAAGACATGAGCGTCATGTGAAGCCTACTCAATTTACAGTGTTTTGATGGAAAAATATGTCCCGCTGGACTTTGACATTTTTTTCTTTCAAGGACTCCTTTCTAATTCCAGTGGTGGAAAACCCAGGTGTCTCTCCTGCTTTTTCTGTCTCCAAAGTTACAGGGAGAGTGACATGGATGTGTCACCATGAGTGAATGGTGTAGGAAGTTCAGATTGAGAATAGACAGGAGGAGAGCTTATGATTGACAGAAAGGAAAGGTGGCCCCATGGCCATTATGCCCGACCCTGTGGTTCAGGGGAGCAAAGGAAGCAGGTACCCATATCTCCAGGAGGACTAAAAAGGCCAATGAAGTCTTCTTTTCTGAGGATTTCTTCACTGTGTTAGCAAAGAGCATCTGTTGGTTAGGATAGCCATGCTGTCAGACCCAGGAAAGCCAAGCCTTTGTCTCCAAGTAGGTACAGTACTTGGCTCCTGTCCAGACCCCGTGAGGTCATACTTGGCCCCACAAGTCAGGTTGAGAAGAAGGTGTTTGGAGGATGATGCTGGTAGGTTGGCTTTAGCATCTGGAGACTCCAGAAGTGACTCTGAAAGGCTGGGAGATGGGACTCAGGACTAAGATGGTACGACCTCAGGAGAATGAGCAAATGGGAGCACCCAGAGTTCTGGAGATACCAGGTTATAAAAATAATCTTCAGATGGCGGTGATGGCGCACACCTTTAATCCCAGCACTTGGAAGGCAGAGCCAGGCGGAACTCTGTGAGTTCGAGGCCAGCCTGGGCTACCAAGTGAGTTCCAGGAAAGGCGCAAAGCTACACAGAGAAACCCTGTCTCGAAAAACCAAAAAAAAAAAAAAAAAAAAAAAAATCTTCATAATTTTGTCTGTGGCTTTCTGGGCTTTCAGTTTTCTAATACGTCTTTCTGTTGCATGTTGTGAACATTTGGGGTTGGCTGTGAGCAAACGTTCCACTCTGAGTTACAGAGCCTCCATCTCCATGCTCTCCTGAGTTCTGCAAACCAGCATCCTTCCAAGGTTCCCCTGGCTGGGATGATCAGCGTGTCTGCACAAGAGGCCAGGATTTCATTGTTACCAGCATTTCCCATACTGATTTGATTTGGCATTTCTCCTTGCTAATTTTCTTTTATTTCTAGTTTAATTGTCACTATAATTGGTCATCCGTGACCCAGATAATCTCGTGGAAAGGTCAGAGAGCCCTATCTTTGAGCAGGGCTGTTGTGTTCTGTCCGTAGATTCCACCCCTCCCGAAGGACACGTGCTTCTGGCCACTTAGTCACAATTCCCAGGCAAGGCTCTGTGAATGTTAAACTTGCTCCCAAATCTTTGTAGATCCACATAGAAAGTTTAGCTTTTATTTAAGCAAAGTCTGGCAGTTACCTACTGTGGCTTCCTTCTAGTCTCGATTCACAGACAGAGGGTGCTCAGCATCCTAGGCAGCAATGCTTATGAGAGTGGAAAGCAGAGCTAGAAGAGGCGCATGCTGCCTCTTCCATACTGCAGTCCAGAAATGATGTGCACAGTTTCCACCCCAAGCTCACTGGCTAAAAGCAGCCATGTGGTGTACCCATCACCCAGGAGCTGGGAAAGCTGGCAGGCTCACAAGTCATTACCCAGGAGTAAAACTCCTCTTGTACTCATGAGGTCTGGTCTTTGACAGCCTTGGTGTGTGATTCTGAGAATAACATGGGGATTGGAGGCAAAGGAAGCCAGTATGAAGAGGTCAAGGTGAAACCTGCCGATATCTGCCTTAGAGAAGGAGGAAGATGTTGTGCCACTTCTGTTAGGGAGGACCAGTCTGTAATGGACAGAGAACCTAGAGAGCCACTGTGGCTGGAGACCCACCTGCCTCATGTCATCCTATTGGTTCAAACCGGGAATGGTCATGATGGAAAAGGTCAGTGCCAGGAGATTCCTGACCATTGTGGGCCTCATCCCCCGAAACACTAGAGCTTTATCGATCTATTGTCTCAGAGGTCCTACCTGTGTTCCCAGCACCATAGACCTCTGTCAGTGGAAACGGTATACTGTATCATCAGCAAGTTAGGTAATTCTAGAGATTTCACAGCTCTGGAAGATACTGAACTATACTCAATTATAAAAAATAACCTCCCAAATTGCCATTGCTGCTCAGGGATGCTGATGAATTTTTAAAAGAGGAGTAGTTATAACATTGGAATGGTGAAGGTCTCACCTAGACATGTAGCATAAGGCAGAGGCCAAGGAGGTGGAAGCATCAGCCTAAATCTTCAGCCTTCTATGCAAGCCAAGGGAGGCCACGCTGGACTGTTGGTCCTGAGGGTGAGAGGTGTGAGTTCATCAGCCAGATTTCCCATGAAAAGCTGTCCAATTTAGCTAGAGCACCTGTGTTCTTAGGAATTGAAAGCTGCTGCAAGCATAAGCCCTGGTTTAAAGCCCAACATCCATGCAAAACTGACTGTTGGCATGGAGGTGGAAACAGCGGATCCTTTGAACTCAAAAGCCAGTCAGTCTAGCCTGATCCAGAGTTCTAGGTTTGGCAAAAGAGCCTGCCACCCCCACCCCCACACACAGGTGGAAAGTGATTGAGGAAGATTCCAAGTGTCAACTATGGATTTCATGTATATGCACACACATGTACATGCCTACCTGCCCCATATGTGCACATGAAACTGAATGTTATACACACACACACACACACACACACACACACACACACACAGAAAGTTGGAGACTACATCTAGTCAGAGTATCTTTTTGATGCAGGGTGAGGAGAGAGGATGACGGTGGGTTTCTGCTCATGGAAGAGTGCAGTGCTGTAGCAAACAGCCTTCTCAGAATCATAACCCTCATTTTGATCAGCTGTCCAGCATCAGTCAGACCGAGGACTCCGTTTTTGATCTTCATGACAACTCTGCTGGGCAGGCAGATGGGCATGGAGAGAACAACTGCCTAGCGAGCACATTTTCCTCCCTTTCCTGAAAGTCTGTACATCTTACCAGGTGACTGAATCAAGTCAGGGAATAACCAGGCTTTTGGGACCTATGCTGTCTCTGAACTGACACTGATTTCCAGAGACCCAAAGCATCACCTGGTCTAGTCACAGCAGACAGTCAGCAATGGAAACACTGAGACCCCTCCCCGAGCAGGCTCAGTGAGTCTCCAAACCCACCTCCTTAGCTCTGGAATGACGCTCTGAAGCTGAGAGAATGTCTGCACTTGGAAACCCTTCCTGATTCTTTGACTCTTCCTCCAAGCCCACTTCCCCTCCCAACTCTGCCCTCCCCAAGATGAAGTACCCTCATTATGCTCTTATAGCACCATTTTTACCTTATCAAAATATACAATATTTTATAATTTCATGCATTTCCCATATGAGAGAAGAGTGTGGTGTTTCTGCTCACATCGCCAGCACTTGATTAGTGGCTTAGTAGATAATAAATAATTGAAGGATAATCACACACATCAGTGAATAAGTTGATGAGGCTCAGGGACATCATGACATTGAGCTGGCAGCAGCAGAGTCAGGCCTGGACAAGTCTCAATTCAAAGTTTAGAACTGTTTTTTATAATGATTGACCTTGTTGGACCCTTAGTCTAGATTACTTATAATACCTAATACGTTAATCTCAGGAAAATAGTCTCTCTCTCTCTCTCTCTCTCTCTCTCTCTCTCTCTCTCTCTCTCCATACTTATCTATTCTATCTATCTATCTATCTATCTATCTATCTATCTATCTATCTATCTATCTATCATCTATCTATCTATCTATCTATCTATCTATCTATCTATCTATCTATCTATCTATATCTATGAATAAAGACAGGAAAACCAGCTGGTACATGTTTGCTTTGGTGCTAAGAACAGAACCCAGTGCCTTGTGCATGTTAAGCACATGTTCTACTGAACTACACCCCTGGCCTTTGATTTCCCTTTTATTTGTCACATGTGGAATCCCTGGACTATGGAGGCCAACTGTACCCTCTGTATGGTGACCACTTTAGTCACTGTCAGAGCCTAGTCTTACTTTGTTAGCTTCATTTTGGTTTGAGCAAAATTGACATCCAGGCCAAATGGCAAAGGATTTAAATGTAGATGTCTGAGCATTTTGGTATTGTCAGGTGAGAATGCTTTGTAATTGACAGACCATGTAAGAGAAGTGCTTTTTTTTTTTAATTAGAATAAACTTTGAAAAGTAAGTTTGAAAAAGAACACAGGCAAGAAATATCAGCCATCTGGGGAAAGAGGCAGCGGTTGTCTGCTCTTCTTTTGTGGGAAACATCACACCAGGGTGGTTGTTACTAATGACGGCAGTGGCTCAGGCTTGGTTGGGATCCTGCTCCTTGGGAGAGCGCTCGTTGCTAATCTCATGTAGCATCAGTTTTCTCTACAGTGGAAGAAATTGGAATGAAAGCATAAACCTTAGCATCTTTCTTGACTAAATTTGAGTGTTGTGCAACTTGGCCTGAGGTTATTTTCTTCCTTCTAGGAGTGTGCCAACACATCTCTGGACAGTTCAGCGGGTGGAAATACCCTTCTTGAGGTAGTGGTAGGTGGGAAGTAAAGCTGGTTGACCCTGCCTTTTCTTCCTTAGCCCTGGTTTCAATGCCCTCTCCATGTAAACCAGACCAGTGAGCTGCTCAGGGCAGTGCCACAGAGGGGGAGGGCTTGTTTGTGCTACTAGGGTGCTTGGCCTCTTGACCCTGGGGGTTTCTCCATAGGACTGCCACAGGATTTAACTTTGTGCCTGTAGTAAGCTGCTCCTTGTTTATATAGAATAAGGCAAAGTTGAATTGTCCTGTCTCTAAGCATCCCCTGATCTCGAGAAGAGTGGTATTATCTGCAATTGGACTTTCCACACTGTGTTCTTCCATGGCTGCTTGCAGACAGCATGACCATGTCAAGGACTGTCAGCATCTGGAGCCAAGCTGGAACTGGAGAGAATGAGTGGAATAGAATGTAAGACAAGCTGATGTTCATAACAAAGCAGGGTTCTGTGACTCAAATTGGGCCTTACAGAGGATCAGTTTAACTTCTCATTGTTACTCTGCTGTTTTTCTCTCCACATTCCTTCTATAGAGTGGGACAAGCCAAGAGAAGCTACTCTTGCTCACACTGCACAGTCAACCGGCAGCAGATTCGTGAACATGTGACTGATCTACTTCAAACACAACTGTTCACTCTACTGCTCCCCGTGGTTATTCCAGGCCTTGGTTCTAAAACATTTAGGGACCATTATGGTAATTTGATGGAAGTTCTCTCTATACTTGTTTCAAAAAATACACAGCTCTGAACATGGAAAAAGTTCTATGCATTCTGGAAATCCCCATAGCTCACTCTTCTGTCTCTGTGTGTTCTACATTGGCATCAAGTAAGTGCTGTCCATGACTTTGGGGTTAATCTTCCCTAAGCATTTAGAGCAGTCCTCTGCAAGGGTTACAGACCTCAAGCCCATTCCGTGGGCTTTCCATTCTGTGGCAGTACAGGAGAAAGTCAAAACTGAAAAAAGAGACAAAGACAGGAAAATATGAAAAGATGAGAGCGGCTGAACTGAGACTGAGGTGGCTTTCTGAGTGGAAGTCTTCCAGAGGCTGGAGCTGGGGGCCATGGGGGGGCTTGAGACTCATTGCCTTGTGCAAGATACAAGTTGGAGCTTGCATACTGTGGGCAACAATAATCTTTGGCAGGGGACAAGCACAAGATGACTTCGTAAATCTTTTCTATTTCTAATTTCTATGATTCTGTGAAATGAAAATTTATGATAGACCAAATAAGCAGGCCTTGTCAAGCCAGCCTAGTCACAATGATTGGAAACAAAATCAGCTGCTATACCTAAGAATTTAAAGATGTTCAAACTCTGATGCTGACAGGTAGCAGGAGAAAGGATGTTCTGGGATCAAGTGACTATTGCTACACCCGGGTGAGCAAACGTCAAATATAGGAATGTGGCTTACGTCCACTGCTCCATTCACCTGTAAAGGGCCGTGAGACTTTACTGCCCACCACATAGAAATCAACTCAGGATCTTTGTGTGTAATCAGAATAAAAGCCCAAACTCCTTGAGAAGGCGTTCAAGGCCAGCAAGTCTGGTCTGATCCTGCCTAACCTTAGCTCAGCTTCTCTCCTTCACACTTCTTTCACCACATTCCAGCTCACGCTCTTATTTTTATTCCTTATTGTGCTCCAAATCCTCATTCCTGACATTGTGCACTTTTTTTTACTGAAACTGTTACTACACAGCATTCTCACTGATACTTGTGTCTCAAATCAAATATCCTGTCTTCTTTGAGGACCCCTTTATCGCTAGAGCCAGTACATACCCTGTTCAGTCTTTAGACCAGTTCTGAAGTATTTATTTGTATTGGGTGTATTAGTCAGGGTTCTCTAAATGAAGAGAACTGATAAATGTGTGTGTGTGTGTGTCTGTGTGTGTGTGTGTGTGTGTGTTTCATTAGAGTGTCTTACAGGCTGTGGTCTGAGTAATCTACCAATGGCTGTGTAATAATAGGATGGTCCAAAATCCAGCAGTTATTTAGTCCATGAGGTTGGATTTCTCTGCGGTCCCATTCTTGTGCTAGCATCCTAGGGGATTCCTGGACAGTTGCTGGTCTCTCGTGCATGGAATCCTGAAGAAGTTGGTTCTAATGCCATGAAGGGATGCCTCAGCACAATAGATGGGGTTGATAACAAGGAAAGGGGTGGGGGAAAGCAGTTGCTTCTCCATGTCCTTATATGTAGCCTGCCACCAGAAGGTATGGCCCAGATTTAGAGTGGGTGCTCCAAACAACTGGATTTAGAAAATCTCCACAGGCATGCCCAGCCTTGGTTTTAGATGATTCTAGATGCAGCCAACTTGACACTGTGTAGCGAACACACTGGATAAGTTCTATATTGTTCCCATTCATTACTTGTCTTATTTTGCTACCCATAAGCTGGCTGGGGTCCTTTCTTCTACCCAGCACATCGTAAACGGGTGAGAGTCGGCCTTTTAGTTCCAGCCGTGCTGAGCTCTTGGACCGATGTCTTATGATGGGACATTACAGATTCAAGTCCAGAGATCTAGAAGCTTCAGGACCAGGCTCTGGAAGCCAGAGCCTTGCAGCACCAGTGCTCAATTTCCCAGTACCCTGGTGTGTCCTTCCCATCATGAAGGTCATTTTCTTCTATAATCGTGAGGCCACCACCAAATCAGAGAACCAGCAGCTCTTTGATCACCAGATTCGGTTCCATTTGTTTCAACTACAGCAAAGTTACCATGGCCAGAAACACAGATTGTACTTTCTTGTTCTTGCTCTCTTCAGTCTGCAGTGGTCACCAATATGACCTTGACTTTCATGACTTGAGGTTTCTAGAAATTAAAGACCACATAGTTGATAGAATGTCTATCAGTTTAGCTTTGTCTAGTGTTTCTTCATGATTATATTGTATTGTGATTATACATAATATATTAGGTTATATATAATACATATATCATAGAGCTATTGCAAAGGTACTGATAACACAGAGGTGTTCTTTACATCACATCAGTTGACACATGATTTCAAATAATTCCATGATTGGCAGTGTTTTCTTTGTCGATCTTATCCAGTGTGAAGTTTGACTCTACTCTGTTTAGGTAATATGTTTTGTGTGGGAGAAATACTTCAAAACTATGCAGTATGCTCCTCATTCTTCCTGAATTCATGTCTATATGGACTGATGGTTTCTGATTTGGAGGCTGGAAATAGGATATTTAAATGGCTTTTGACGCTGACAATTGCCTCTAATTTGGGGCCGAGGGACTCCACCCAGTTGCTCTTGTACCCTTTTCATGTGTCCCATTGTCTTTGCATGGTTCCTGTCTTCTAGCATGACCAGGTGGTACAGGCTCATCTTAAACTTCCCCTCATCCAGGTTGAGTTTTTTGAAGATTCTCTTGTCTTATAGTGGAACACAGCATTTAGAAAGTCAGTGTCTATTTGAATGTGCTCAATTTTACCTAGTGGTGTCCCTGCCCAAAGGCTCTCTTAGACAATAGAGCTAGGAAATAATATGTATATGTTACACATACAAGCATACACACACACAACAGATATGTATGCGCATTTATATGCATGCCCACACAGACCACCAACCCTCTGTGTGAACTCCCTTTTCTGACTGCAGGCTTGGCTGCTCCCTGGCATGGAAAGTCTTCCATCCTGCTTGATGTATTTTACTTCTCATTTCAGCAATGTTTCTTTTTTGTTTCTAACCTGGAATTCATGGTATCTTTGGGTCCTTAAATTTTAAGTATAAAATTACTTGAATGAAAATTCACTCAAGATTTACCAAAAAAACCTAGTGTTAATGGTGTTTAAGGATTGAATCCATGGCCTTAGTGCTTGTCTGGGTGCAGGTGCACAGTAGTGCTTGTGGCTGGAAGGTGGCAGGTGCACAGTGGCGGAGGTGGCAGGTGCACAGTGCACAGGTGCAGTGTGCTGTAGTGGCGGGCACAGGTGGCAGGTGCATGTGTGTGCTGTGTGGCGGGCACAGGTGGCAAGGTGCAATGTGTGCTGTAGTGGCGGGCACAGGTGGCAGGTGCACGTGTGCTGTAGTGGACGGCACAGGTGCAGGTGCATGTGTGCTGTAGTGAAGGCAGGTGCACGTGTGCTGTAGTGGCGGGCACAGGTGGCAGGTGCATGTGTGCTGTAGTGACAGGGCAGCAGGTGCATGTGTGCTGGTAGTGGCGGGCAGGATGGCAGGTGCATGTGTGTTGTTAGTGCGGGTGCTGGAGGTGCAATGTGTGCTGTAGTGGCGGGCGCAGGTGGCAGTGCATGTGTGCTGTAGTGGGCGGGCACAGGTGGCAGTGCATGTGTGTGCTGTAGTGCACAGTGGGGTGCATGTGTGTGCTGTAGTGACGGGGGCAGGTGCACGTGTGCTGTTGGTGTGGTGGGGACAGGTGGCAGGTGTGTGTGCTGTAGTGGCGGGCACAGGTGGAGGTGCATGTGTGCTGTAGTGGCGGCGCAGTGGCTTGCATGTGTGCTGTAGTGGCGGCGCAGGTGGCAGGTGCATGTGTGCTGTAGTGGCGGGCACAGGTGGCAGGTGCATGGTTGCTGTTAGTGGCGGGCACAGGTGGCAGGTGCATGTGTGCTGTAGTGACGGGCAGGTGCACGTGTGCTGTAGTGGCGGGCACAGGGTGGCAGGTGCATGTGTGCTGTTAGGACGGGGGCAGGTGCAACGTGTGCTGTAGTGGCGGGCACAGGGGGGCATGTGTGCTGTAGTGCAGGCACAGGTGGCAGGTGCATGTGTGCTGTAGTGGCGGGCACAGGTGGCAGGTGCATGTGCTATATTGGCAGGTGCACAGGTGGTGTAGTGGACACATGGAGGTCAGAGGACAAGCTTGGGTTGTCTTTGCCTTTTCTCTTTGTTTGAGACAGGGCCTCTCTGCTGTTATGTAAGCCCTGCCAGGTGGCCTGTGAGCTTCCTGAGACTCTCCACTCTCTGCCCCCATCTCTCCATAGATGTGCACTGGATGGCAGATGCTGCTGCATGTGTGGATCGAAAATGTGGTCCTCAGGTTTATGTTGCACTGAGCCATCTCCTCAGCCCCATTTTGTTTTTAATGGCACCGATCCTTCAGTTATATGAGCATCTTAATGTGATAATTATTATTACTGTGTTATTAGACATTCTTCCACATATTTTTACTTCATCTGGAATGAATTTATATTCAAACTCGTTGCCTAGAGTTTTCAGTGTTAGAAGTCTGGTATTTTGTATTTTAGGGTTGTGGGTTTAAGTGGGAGATTTTGTTGTTTTGTTTTCTGCTTCTACCCACCTTTTTGTATGATTTTGCCTTTATCTCTGAGCTACCAAGCCTTAAAATTGGGGACCTGGAGGTAAATCGAATTTACGTGAGGATCTGTTCCTTTGCACATGTCCTCCTTGGCCTATGACTTCTTATGAAGAAATAATACTCCGTTTTAGTCAGTAATCTTTTCTTTGCTAACTCCGTCCACATCAAGATGACTGTAGTTTTATGGACCAACCATTTACCACTATGGGAACTGTTCAACACACGAAGAACCATTAGTTATATTTCCTGCCTTCTGGCAGCTTCTGGCAGCCATTCTCCTCATGTAGGCTTCAGCTCACCTATAGTGCCAACCTTGATATTTTATTTTTTGCAAATATTTTGAACCTGGATGTATCTCCTAGTTCCATCCCTTTCAATCTTGTCTATGGCTTAGAAGAATAGAACAGTCTATTGCACTGAGCAGTTTCCCTATTCAGATAGCACTATGTTAAAATAATTGTCCCTGTATTTCCCATTTAACCCCATTTTCCCCACTTTTCCTTGAGGGAGGTATCATGTGGTTCACAGTCTGATTGTCAGAGTCATGACAAGTGATCTGACACACCTCACTTCCCTTCAAAGTTTAGTCTTTTGATTTTTAAAAATTATGTTTCTTTATTTATTTATAATTTTTATTAAAAAAGAGTTTCTTTCTTCCTTTTACATAACAACCCATCCCCCTCCCTCCTCTTTCTCCATGCTCCCCCATCTACCCCTACTCCACCCCCTTCCCCTCCTCATAGAGACTAAGGCCTCCCCCTTGGGTCACATCAACACAAGGCTGGTAAAACAATACCTAGTGGGGTTAGACCTAGTGTCCTTCCTGCATCAAGGCTGCAGTAAGTATTATACCACAGAATAGGGTCTAAAAAGCCAGTTTGTGTACTCAGGGTAAGTGCTCGGTCCCATTGTCAGGGGACCCACAAATGCATCAAGCCACGAAACTTTCCCCCACACCCCGAAGGCCTAGGTCAGTCCCATGCAGGCTCCCCAGCTGTTCAGTCCACAGTCTGTGAGCTCCCATTAGCTTTGGTCAGCTATTGTTGTGCCTTTTCCCATTAATACTCAACTTCATATGGGAAAACAAAAAAAAACCCAGGATAGCTAAAACCATCTTATACAATAAAAGGAACTTCTGGAGGCATCACCACCCCTGACTTCAAGCTCTACTATAGAGCCTATAATAATAAAAACAGATTGGTCATTGGCATAAAAAACAGACACATGGACCAATGGAATTGAATGAAAGACCCTGACATAAAATCACACACCTACAAACACTGATTTTTTACAAAGAAGCCAAAACTGTACAATGGAAAAAAAGAAAAGCATCTTCAAACAAATGTGCTGGCATAATTGTCTGCATGTAGAAGATTGCAAGTATATCCATATCTATCACCATTCACAAAACTCAAGTCCAAGTGGATCAAAAGACCTCAACAATTAAATCCAGTTACACTGAATCTCATAGAAGAGAAAGTGCGAAATAGCCTTGAATGCATGCCATTGACACAGGAGACTACCTTCTAAATATAACACTAGTAGCACAGACACTGAGAGCAATAATTAATAAAAATGGACCTCTTGAAACTGAGAAAGCTTCTGTAGGGTGAAGGACAAAGTCAATAAGACAAAATGACAGTCTACAGGATGGGAAAAAGATCTTTACCAACCCCACATCAGATATCAGATAGAGGGCTGATCTTTTTCTTTTTTATTAAGGACTGTTTTTTTTATTCATTTTTAACATACCAATCACAGATCCCTCTCCTCCGTCCTCCCACTCCTCCACCTTCTTCCGCACATTCCACCCCCCATTCTCTCCTCCAGAAAAGCAAGGTCTCCCATGGGAGTCCACAGAATCTGGTACATTCTTCAGTAGAGGCAGACCCCAAGCCCCCCCCCCCCCCCCCCACCCCCCCCATGCATCAAAGCTGTGTGAGGTGTCCCACCCATAGGTAGTGGGCTCCAAAAGCCAGCTCATGCCACCAAGATGGTTCCTGATCCTACTGCCCAGGGGGGCCCCTTAAGCAGATCAAGCTACACAATGTCTCACTTATGCAGGGGGGCCTAGTCCAGTCCCATGGAGGCTCCACAGCCTGTTGTGTCTAAAGTTCATGAGTTCCCCATTAGTTTGGTTTGGTTGTCTCTGTTAGGTTTCCCCATCATGATCTTGATGCCTCTTGCTCATAGACTCTCTCTTTGCCCTCTCTTTGACTAGACTCCTGGAAGCTCAGCCTGGTGCTTGGCTGTGGAATCTCTGCATCTCTTTCCATCAGTTACTGGATGAAGGCTCTATGACAGTTAGGGTCCTCATTGATCTAATTACCGCCGGGGTAAGCCAGTACAGGCACCCTCTCCACTATTGCTAGTAGTCTATAGTAGTCTAAGATGAGGTCATCCTTGTGGATTCTTGGGAACCTCCCCAGCACCCGGCCTTTCCCCATCCCCATGATGTCACCCTCCATCATGGGTGTCTCCTTCTACGCCCCCCCAACTCTGTCCCTGCTCCAGGTCGATCATCCCATTCCCTCATGTTTCACATCCCCCATTTCCCACCCTCCATTACCCCTCCTCATCTCCAGTTTACTCATGGAGATCTCCTCTATTTCTCCTTCCCAGGGCGATCCAAGTATCCCTTTTAGGTTCTTTTAGCTAGCTTCTCTGGAGATGTGGGTTGTAGTTTCATTATTCTTTGATTTACATCTAGTATCCACTTGGATGAGTAGAGTACATAGCATTGTTGTCATCCTTCTGCCAGTTCTTGTGGTTACTTTT